>NC_025685.1:9038317-9064673 GCF_000633955.1 Camelina sativa | reverse complement strand
CCCCCCCCCCCCCCCCCCCCAGAAGAATTTGAGTGTAAAGACGAAAGAGTAAGGGAAGCAAGCAGACCTGGGTTCGCGATCGATTCTAGAACGCTGTCGTCGTTTAGGGTCTGAATCTCTGCTCTCTCGCCTCGACATGGTTCCTCTTCTCTTCTCTTCTCTTCTCCCTCGAGAGATTTTTAGGGCTTTTACTATAAAACTCTTCTCCCCTTCCCACTCCTCTCTCTTTTTTCTAATCTAATTCCTCCGTCGGAGAGTTGTCAATTTCCTCAAAAATTATAGTTTCCACCTCTCATTTCTTAATGTATCAGAAAAACCCCCATATGTTTAGAAATTGTGTTCAAAAAGCAACCCATAATTCTTGAACGTAGTCATACTATGATTTGGTTCGTTTGTGATACATATACACAAATTGTAATTGCGGTATCTAAATTATCTGTAAAGATGTCAAAATAGGAAGAAAAAAAAAATAAATGCAACTTTGTAGATGGCAATTTGCTCATTTATTAGGATACTGAAAGCATGCAACTAGCGAAGGAGAGACCGGATAAAAAAAAGGTTTGAGAGGAAAGATGGATGGATATACATAAGTCTCGTTCGTTTAAATAGACTTTGTGGCAAGAGACATCATCATCATTCTCCCAATACCCTTGGTCGACGACTCATTCAAGAAGGCGCTTGTATTTACACCACCCGATGGCACCAACATAGAGGAATATACTTCCCACAGAACCTCCAATCACTGTCCAAAGGAATCTTTGCGGACCAGCTTTCTCATCCTTGAACAACTCTATGGTAATGTTCATTCCGAATACACCAGCCACTGCTATAAAGGCGCTCATCACCAAGGTAGCTGTCGTTAGCATCACACCCATCTGCAGAAGATGATTCTGCTTGTCATCTAGCATTATGTTGATGTAGTCCTCCGTGTCATCCACATACTCCCTCAGCTTTTTCAACACAACAGCATGGATTTGATTAGAAAGTTATCTCATCACCGGAAAGTGTGCCATTTCGTCTGATAAAATACCAAAAAAGCATATGGTCGATTTACTTACTGTTGATAGTTTGTTCAATGTTCCATCGATCTGCACAAAATATGCTTCCAAAAGCATTTCAAGCTCTTCAACATCTAATTTGTTGGTCATGGCACTTCGGGTTGAGCTTGTGTGAGTCCCACGGCTATTTCTGCTAAGTGCACTGTGAGCACTCATAAGCAGATCATGGGCCTCATTTGCTCGAAGATAGCCTTCATCTCTGTTAGCCTCTGATGCAAATTCGGGAGGAAGCCTGGCAGGTTTTAGTAAAATAGCAGATGTTAGAATTACATCAAAACAGTCCGAATTAGTATGTTCAGAAAGTAGGTACATGCCTGTCATCCTCGTCTCCTTGAGGAATATCAACCTCAAAGGTATCACTTTCATTCATAGAGGAATTTGACGAATCCTCAAGTTTCTGAGCTAACTTCTCTGTAAGATACATCTCAGCCATATCCTCATCATCGTCTAGCAGATGTTCTAGCTCGTCCCTAACCTAGAACATGATACAAGTGAAGAGAAAAAGGTTTTAAGTTATGCAAAGATGGTGGTCTCTTATGTTCACTACTAAGAGGAAACATGACAGATCGTTATCATAAGATCAAAAGAAGCAATGGAATGTCTGAATCATAACACCTTCTGAACACGTCCAGTAATTGCAACCAGCCTACTTTTAATCTGTCGAACCCGCTCCAAATTAAGGGTACTGATCTTGGAAGTAAGTTTGTCTAACGCTGGATGTGCCTCTAACTCCAATCTTGTGGCCTACATTAACGAAAAAATGACTGAAAATCTCACACAAGAGAAGCAAAACACTCTGTGTAGTAGAGTCCTTAAGGAAGTACTTACCTCATGTTCCAAACTGCTCGATGCAGCTTCAAGACAGGCTTCCAGAGCAACAAACTCAAACGGAAGAACCTTTGATCCATCTTGATTCTCAAGACTTTGCTTCGCATCCTTCTTGGCTTCACTCCCTTGATCCCCAGATGATTGTAGCCTTCCAGCTTCTCCTTGGGCAGGATCCATCCCCGTCTGAGGCTCTCCCTCAGAGTTGTGTTCCTCCTTTACTCGACACACACAAAGAGAGCAGAGAGCGATTAGCAGCTATACTTGAAAATCATAATCTTCACACAACATCACCATTTCAAAAATCACAGAGTCAGCCATTTCTCAACACGAGATTAGCTATCATATACAGATTCCATTGCCAAATCATATAAAGATGTAGCTACCAACCTCCATTTCCATTTCACAAACAATGCAACCAAATCAGCGAATAAAAAGGAATAGTGAACTAAAAAAAAACCCTAATTTCTCGAATTACCTGAGGTTTAGTGGCGTGATGGTGACACAGAATCCGCCGCCGCAACTCTTCAATAAAAGGTGAAACCGAAGGATCCTTGGAATTAAGCAACAAAACTTCTTGAGCGGTGATGATCGCCTTGATATGCTCCAGATTGATAACAATCGCTCTCTCTCGACCCAGAACAGTCGACGGATACGACAACAGTGGATCGAGAATCCTAAGATCTCGCGCCGGCAATCCCGTTCGCCGCATGATGGCGTGTTTCCCTTCTTCCTTGGGCTGCGGCTTCCCTGACGAGTCGAGCACCAACCACGACCTCACCCCAACGCCTTTCTTCCGTCCACCGCCACCCACACCCACACCGGCGGGGTACGGAGGTGTAGGCTGCCCAATGTTAGGAGTCGATGGATTCGTATTGAAATTAAATTCATCAGGTCTAGCTCCTCTCATCGCTTACACGATTGCTGTGATCAGAGAGAGAGATCGAGCAGCTAAGTGAAAGTCTCAAGTTGCGATCTCAATTTATAATCCGGCTCGTCCGCAACAAAAGGATTTAAACGGTTAAGATAAACCGGTTTTAGATTCCCCTTCCCCTACAAAATCAAATCTGGTTTAGATTAACCGGTTTTAGCTTCTTCTTTGATTTTGTTTTTGCAACGACGGAGGCTGATGAGAGTTTTTGCTTTTTAAAAGTGTTTAGGGCTTTAGAAATCGGCGACGGCGAGCTCTGAGAATTGAATTTTCCCGAGGAAGAATCGATGAAGTTGAAATCGGTGTTCGACGCTTCGGAAATCAGATCGGAATTTGAATCGGCGGGGATAAATCCCAATTTCGCGATTCAAATCTGGAAGTATGTAATTCAGAATCCTGATTGCGTTTGGGACGAGATCCCTTCATTGCCCTCAGCTGCTTACTCTCTTCTCCATTCCAAGTTCAAGACTCTTACTTCGTCTCTTCACTCCCTGTTCCATTCCTCCGATGGCACCACCTCAAAACTCCTCATCAAACTCCAGGTACTCTTCTACTCTCTCTGTTTCTTCGTTTTTTTTTTTTTTCTTGTAAATGTGTTGGGCATGATACGATATTACGAATGAACATGATACTAGTCTTTGTAGATTAAGGGAAGTGTACAAGAAGAGGTTTAGTTGCTGAGAGGTTTACTTTGTGATTACAACACATCGTCTCTGTTATCTGATTAACTCATATTCGATTCTTGCTTCTTGTTTTTGGAATTCAAGAATGGAGCTTTAGTGGAAGCTGTGGTAATGAGATACGATACTCGGTTGGGTATGTGTGGAGGGAAACCACGTCCTGGAGGTATAAGAACTACATTATGCATTTCGTCGCAGGTATTGATTACTATCTTGTACTGTCATCTTGGTTCATCGAATCACCGTGGAAGTGATAAGGACATCTTATATGAAGTATTTATCATCAATAGGTTGGTTGCAAGATGGGTTGCACCTTCTGTGCTACTGGTACCATGGGATTTAAAAGCAATTTAACATCTGGAGAAATTGTGGAGCAGCTTGTTCACGCCTCCCGCATAGCTGATATACGCAACATCGTTTTCATGGTATTTTTGCTTCTTTTATTGCATTTTATATACACGATGTGTACCTTGCCTTATGCTTATTTGTTGAGGTTGTCTTTTTATACCTTCTCAATTGATGAAGTTTATTTACCAGTTGTTGCCTTGGTTTGATGACTATGATCAGGGAATGGGAGAACCATTAAATAACTACAATGCTGTTGTTGAAGCTGTCCGCGTTATGTTAAAACAGCCATTTCAGCTGTCACCAAAACGAATTACCATATCAACTGTAAGTATTAAGAAAACTGCCTTGAGACATTCGTAAAGCGCATTATGAAACTTGGTGAGGTTGTTAAACTATAAACTTTGATCTATTAAATCTTGCAGTTTTCGATTTCCGGGACAACTTCTGGCTTTTGTGGTTAAGTTGCTCAGTTGTAGATGTTGGTTTTCAGGGGATAAATAGAAAGTTCTTTCTGATTTAATTTTTCTCCTTTCTCTAACTGTATAGTCTAGACTTCTAGTCTATAATTTTAAATCATGAAATGCTGCGTAGGTTGACACTTTTTTTAAGTAGCAAGCTAATAAATTTTTCTACATCCGAATGTCATCTGCATAGGTCGGAATTGTTCACGCAATTAGCAAGCTACACAATGATCTACCAGGTGTAAGTTTAGCAGTCTCTCTTCATGCACCAGTTCAAGAAATCCGCTGCCAGATCATGCCAGCAGCTAGAGCCTTTCCTCTACAAAAGCTTATGGATGCACTTCAAACTTTCCAAAAGAACAGGTACTCTTAACTGGTGCTTTTTCTACTAAATGTTAGAACCACAATCCCTGCTGTTAAATTAAAGATCATAACATATTGTGCGACATTTTCCTTGGATATAACAGTCAACAAAAGATCTTCATTGAGTACATAATGCTTGATGGAGTAAATGATCAAGAGCAGCACGCTCATCTACTTGGTGAATTGCTAAAGACATTTCAAGTGGTAAAATCTTTGATTTCTTAGTAAACTCTTGTTGAAGGCTTCTGCAATTATATGATGATACTTTTGATGGAAACTCTGTGCTCTTTTCTTGAACAGGTTATAAATTTGATACCATTTAACCCAATTGGGTCCACAAGCCAATTCGAAACAAGCAGTGTACAAAGCGTATCAACTTTCCAGAAAATCCTGAGGGAAACGTACAAGATCCGAACCACAATTCGCAAAGAAATGGGTCAGGATATTAGTGGTGCTTGCGGTCAGCTAGCCGTGAACCAACCAGACAACAGAAGGACTCCTGGAATTGTGGAACTTCCAGACATTGAAGATCTACATCTCTAACTTTAGGACCAGAGACATGAAACAGACATTTGGACTGGTTTGTAGTATCTTCAAAGCCACTCTTCAAAACCCTTTTCTTAAACTTCACATTTTGTCCTCATCACTTCGTGGAAAACACTTGGCTCACTCTTATATGCAAGTAAGACAAACAGAGATGGTCCTTAGTCCTTCTTACACTTCATCACATGGAGATTTAACTTCTCTTTTAAAATATTGACCAACAAGTGATGTTATGTCATCATTAAAGTTGAAGTAAATGTTTTAAAGCCAGCACTAAGTTAACTTTCATGAAGTAAATATCACGGTAGTAAAAGTAATTAACTTCTCTTCCCGCCTATAAAACGAACCCCATACTCTTGCTTTCATTCCATAAGAGAAAATAACATAGAAAGATGAGTGTAAGAAGATTTGTGAATATCTCTCTGCTAATAGCAGCTCTAGTTTCATCACTATGCGAGTCTCAGAAGAACTTTGCATGTGATAAAAATGCCCCTGCGACTGCTAAGTACGGTTTCTGTAACGTCTCGTTGTCGTATGAAGCACGCGCCAAAGATTTGGTCTCACGTCTCTCCCTCACGGAAAAAGTCCAGCAACTCGTAAACAAAGCAACAGGAGTTCCAAGGCTCGGTGTTCCTCCGTACGAGTGGTGGTCGGAAGCTCTCCACGGCGTCTCCGACGTTGGACCAGGGGTAAAAGCATCATAACTGTACATATACATGAATATGATGAACATACATGAGTTGTTTGTGTAATGAAACGCTTACGTTTTTGAGTTTGTTTCTAAGGTGCGTTTCAACGGGACTGTGCCTGGAGCGACTAGTTTCCCGGCGACGATATTAACGACAGCGAACTTTAACACATCGTTGTGGCTAAAAATGGGAGAAGTGGTTTCTACGGAGGCTCGAGCGATGCACAACGTAGGACTTGCTGGCCTAACGTATTGGAGTCCCAACGTTAACGTCTTTAGAGATCCAAGATGGGGTCGTGGTCAAGAGACGCCAGGGGAGGATCCTCTCGTTGTTTCAAAATACGCTGTGAACTACGTTAAGGGATTACAAGACGTTCACGACGCCGGAAAATCACGGTGGCTTAAGGTCTCTAGCTGCTGCAAGCATTACACTGCTTATGATCTTGATAACTGGAAAGGCATCGATAGATTCCATTTCGACGCCAAGGTTATATAAAAATACATAAATTTCAATTCCTTAGAATTGATCTTAATGTTGATGTATTTGTGATTGTTTTGGTGGGAAGGTAACTAATCAAGACTTGGAAGACACGTATCAGCCGCCATTTAAGAGCTGTGTAGAGGAAGGAGATGTGAGCAGTGTGATGTGTTCTTACAACAGAGTTAATGGTATCCCAACTTGTGCAGACCCTAATCTTCTTCGTGGAGTTATCCGAGGCCAATGGCGTCTTGACGGGTCAGTATCGTTTTCTACTTTCTTGCCCCTTTAGAAGAACCAATTTGACCTAAAGATAGAGTTATATGGTCGCAGGTACATCGTTTCGGATTGTGATTCCATTCAGGTCTATTTCGACGACATTCATTACACCAAGACACGTGAAGACGCAGTTGCTATCGCTCTCAAAGCAGGCAAAAAACTTTAGATCATCATTATATTAGAAATGCCATTTTTGATCTATGAGAAGTAAAATATGTTGTTTTGTCTGAAACAGGTTTGAACATGAACTGTGGAGACTTTCTAGGTAAGTACACAGAGAATGCAGTGAAGCTTAAGAAATTGAACGCATCAGAAGTTGATGAAGCGCTGATTTACAACTACATTGTTCTCATGAGGCTCGGATTCTTCGATGGAGATCCAAAATCGCTTCCCTTTGGTCATCTTGGACCGTCTGATGTTTGCAGCAAGGATCATCAAATGCTTGCGCTGGAAGCCGCGAAACAGGGGATTGTACTACTTGAGAACAGAGGAGATCTTCCATTGTCAAAGACCGCGGTTAAAAAACTAGCGGTTATAGGTCCAAATGCAAATGCTACAAAGGTTATGATTAGTAACTACGCGGGTGTGCCTTGTCAGTACACAAGCCCTTTACAAGGGCTACAAAAGTATGTATCCGAAAAGGTTGTTTACGAGCTGGGATGTAAAGATGTCAAATGCAATGACCAAACACTGATTCCAGCAGCAGTCAAGGCGGCTTCAGAGGCTGATGTGACGGTTTTGGTGGTTGGATTGGATCAGACGGTAGAGGCAGAGGGTCTTGACCGGGTTAACCTAACGCTTCCGGGTTATCAAGAAAATCTGGTGAGAGATGTGGCTAGTACTGCAATGAAGACAGTTGTTTTGGTCATAATGTCTGCTGGACCTATAGATATCTCCTTCGCCAAGAATCTGAGCAAGATTAGCGCGGTATTATGGGTCGGATATCCTGGTCAAGCTGGAGGAGACGCTATAGCTCAAGTCATCTTTGGTGACTACAATCCTTGTAAGCCTCTAGTTTAAACCCTAAACCCTAATTGAACCCTAGACACAGTTACTTACTTATTTGTCTTTGTTGTTGTAACAGCTGGGAGACTACCAGAGACATGGTACTCACAAGAGTTTGCAGATAAGGTTGCGATGACAGACATGAACATGAGACCTAACTCAACCTCTGGTTTCCCTGGAAGATCTTACAGATTCTACACAGGGAAACCGGTTTACAATTTCGGATACGGACTTAGCTACTCTTCTTTCTCTACTTTTGTTCTCTCAGCTCCATCGTTCATACACATTAAAACCAACCCAATCTTGAACATAAACAAGACAACATCTGTCGATCTAGCCACCGTAAACTGCCACAATCTCAAGATCCGGATCGTTATCGGGGTCAAGAACCACGGGCTACGCTCTGGAAGCCACGTGGTGCTTGTGTTCTGGAAACCCCCAAAGTGTTCAAAGTCTCTGGTGGGTGGTGGCGTGCCACAGACGCAACTGATAGGGTTTGAGAAAGTAGAAGTTGGAAAAAGCATGACAGAGAAAGTTACCGTTGAGTTTGATGTCTGCAAAGAACTTAGCCTTGTGGATACTCACGGTAAAAGGAAACTGGTCACAGGATACCACACGCTTGTTATCGGCTCTAACAGCGATCAACAAATCTATCATCATCTCAACGTTAGATTGGCCAGAGATTCAACGGTTTCTATCTAAAAAACAACAGAGCCCATAGATTCTACTAAAGTTGTTATTGTCAAAAAGCCTACTATAGTTGTTATTTTCAAAAGTCAATACTGTAATGCTATCATCAATTATGACCAAAAACCTAAATAAAAATTTGGTATAATACCACAAACAGGGTCAATTCTTATCCAAATATTTGAACCGAAATATATAGTAGTCAACATAATAATACAAAGAAAATTTTAACTTTTCTTCTTATGCCACATGATATAAATAGTAGGTTTCTATAAGATATTGTTTTGTATTACAGAAACATAAAATTACATAATGGAGGGGTTAATTCCATATCTGATTCATGCTATCAAGAAAGACCATAAACGTGATCATCAGATGTATCGATCGATGTTTGTAGGATCAAGCCGAAGCTATCGACCACTAATGATGGGACAAGAAGGCTCTTCTTCAGTACAGGGATCTTCTCACCGTCGAACTAAATCAGAGTACAATCCACCTGTTATAATGGATATGTTTGATCAGAGATCTTCAGGTTTTGGTCAAAATTTTGTGAATAAAGATTCCTCTTCCCAAGATATAGCAACAAAGACTTAGCTTGCATGAAGTTGTTGATTTATGTAAGAAAGAAACAAATATAATTCTGATGTTATATTTCTGTTATTTAAAATTGTAATAAATCTGACCTATCAATGAAATTAATTAATTTATTTTTCTTTTTATATGACTATATTAATCAAATACAAAATCAATTGTGTTTTTCCTTAATTTGACATATTAACAAGAATGGCCAATAATAGTAAAGAGAACTGCAAAACAACTTAATAATAAACAGAGGAAGAAAAAAAATGCTGTTGATTGCTTGGCAGTCAAGGAAGAAGTATCCGCATTAGGGCTTTTGATCAGAAGAAAAACAGTTAAGGATTTCCCAAAAAACCCTTTTACTCCATTTTGAAAAGAATCAAAACATAAACATATCAGATTCCGCCAATCTTGTTCTTGTCTGTATGCAACAGATTGAGAAACGTAGCCTTCTCTGTTCTTGTCTCTTTGTGTTTCTTCTGATTCTATCACAAGCAATGGCAGAACTAAGATCAGGCGTTCTTTTCAAGCTTCTAGAAGAAATGGGAGTTGGGAAAGTGCGAAGAGACGTTGATCACAGACCGGTTATGCTGCAGATAAGAAGCATAATCCCTGTTTTAGCTGCTGGAGGGTTATGGCCAAACAAAGGTTTCTTCTTGAGAATATCAGATTCAACACATTCAATGTACGTCTCATTGCCTCGAGAAGAGAACGATCTTGTTCTCTACGACAAGTTACAAATCGGTCAATTGATATTCGTCGAGAAGCTTGAGTTCGCTTATCCGGTTCCCATGATCAAAGGCATTAGACCAACTCCAGGTCGAAGGGCTTGCACCGGTGATCCAATCGATCTAATCCCTAAAGAAAGGATCGAAAAGTTCTGTGGCGGTTTATCAGATATTGAGCAAAGCTACGATCAACAAGTGAAGAGGCCAAGAAGAACGAGATGGAACAACTCAAGCGTCTCTGAGTTAAATTTTACGGATTTAGGGTTATCTAAAAACCTTTCGAGTGTAATGGAAGAAATAGATGATACGGAGTCAATGGTTTCGAGTTGCTCTTCGTCTTTATCTTCTGTAGCTAGGAGAAGAAGCTGGATAGGTTTGAGTGATAATAGAATGAGAAGAGAGTCATTAGATCCATCCATGGTTAAGACTCATGATCATGACCCTAAATATGTTTCAAGAGCTCGAAGTTCTATTGCGGTAAGTTTTATAGAAATTGACTTTTCGCAATAAGATCTCCTTAGACATATTCTGATATATTTGTTTTTTTGTCAATAATTTTCAGGCTTCACCTTCTCCTTCTGTCCGAAGTTATGGAGGGATAGAGGAGAAGTCAAGTAGTAGTAGAACAAGAAGAAGAGATGGTGTAGTTTCACCATCTCCAAGATGGGCTAAAAGCTTAAGCTATGGAAATGGAAGTAATAGGAGTAAGAACCTTCTTCCACCTAAAAGCAATACCCTTGCATCCTCGGATTCGATATCGAGGAAAAGAAGCTGGACAGAAACAGAGATCCTCTGGAATTCACTTCCTCCAAAAGTTGTAAATCTCGGAAAGGTAAGTAATACTAATAGCTTTTAATCGAATCATATAAAATGTGTTTTGATCTGTTTGAGAGAGAGTTCATTCGCGAATCTGGCAGGACGTTCTGAGACAGAGAGATACGGCTATTCGAGCTGCATCCCAAGCATTGTTAGAGGCTTCAGCTGCTGAAAGATTGCTCAAATGTCTAAGGTGCGTTTCCCTTTAATTGAGACACAACACAACTAATTGTATCTTCTTGCTCAAGAAATTTTCTAACTGAAATGTTATAGGTCATACTCGGAGCTTTCGGACAAAAGAAACCAACATCATCAAAATCAAGAGCTACGAATTGGAGAATTCTTGAGTTTCCAAGATGAGTTAAGCAAGAGCAGGCTCATCATTCAATCACTATCAACTGAAGAAACAGAGCATTGCAATTCCAACATAGTGAAAACAGGGGATGAGAGACGCGAAAAGGCGACTCAGTGGATCAAATCAGCATTGGCTACCGATCTCAAACTGGTTACTTTATCTGCAAGTAAGCTTACACAGATCCCCGGGAGAAAGGGTCTTACCCTTATTTCTCATGAAATCGAAGACCGTGAAGGTAACACAAGTGAAATTGACTCGGGATTAGGACAGAGAAAGGAGAGGTTAGGAAGAGCATCGAACGAACTCAGAAACTGGCTTAGGGAAGAAGGAAGAAGTTGGTATCTAAGCCGAGTCGAGAAGTATTTAGATGAAATCACCAATGGAACAAAGTGGAGAGAGATGAGCAGTCAACAAGTAGGGGAAACAATGTATCAGATAAAACGGGTAAGTGATTGGTTAGACGCCATTGTTAAAGGAGACAAAGAAGAAGAAAAAGAGGAAGTGGTAATGATAATGATGACAGAGTCTGAAACAGAGGCTTGTCGTAGGGTCAGAAACAAGATTTATAGGATTCTATTGAAACATGTTGAGACAACTTCTTTGTTAAGTCATCAACGTAGTAACAATCTCATGTCTCATCATCAACAACAACATATGTTCTGAAAAGACAATGTTACTTTTTTGTTTCTCTGTTGATTGTTTCCAGTTGAGGCCACAAGGTACTAGAATTTTCAAGTGAAATTTAATTTGGTTTAGTGGATGATGAGTCTAACCGTATCGAACCAAACCGGAATGGGGAAAGTAGCAGAAATATTAATTACGTCACGATTTTGGTATCTATTTTTTTTGTTGGTTTTAGACTTTTAGTTAATTACGTAACGTTTTTATCAACGTCCATTTGTATAAATTGTGTATGGCAGTGTATTTACGAATTTGCCAAAAGGGACTTATCAAGTAGATAAGGGACTTATCAAGTAGATAAGTGTAGAATTAGATATCAAACCAACTTGATCTTATTAAACAACTCGACAAACTTATATATACATGTCTAACTCTAGGGTTTTAGGTTTAACATAAACCGTCATAAACATTGTAAGCCCAATATACAAAGCCCAACATATGATTCTAATATTTATCCTCAATACTCCCCCTCACGGTGGAGTGTGAAGATCACGAACGCCCAACGTGGACAGAATGTAATGAAACTGATCACGACCAAGAGCCTTTGTAAAGATATCGGCGAGTTGCTCAGTCGTATGAACATGTTGCATGACAATCACTCCTTCACGAACCGCATCACGAACAGCATGACAATCATTTTCAATGTGCTTGGTGCGCTCATGGAAAACAGGATTCGAAGCAATATAAATAGCAGCTTTACTATCACAAAACAGGCGAGCTGGCGCAGCGTTGTTGATACCTAACTCCTTTAACAACTTACGAAGCCACTTAATCTCCTTAAGAGCAAAAGACATAGACCGATACTCGGCCTCTGTGGAAGAATGAGAAACCGTCTTCTGCTTCTTTGTCTTCCACGAAATAGGACTACCACCAAGCAGAACAACATAGGCACTAAGCGACCGACGTGTAAGCGGACAAGAACTCCAATCCAAATCACAATAAACCTCAATGGACAAATCAGAAGATGACTTAAGCAAAGTGTCATGCCCAGGCGAGCCACTTAAGTAACGGACAACACGCATAGCTACCTCCATATGTGCTTCGCGTGGCTCTTGCATAAACTGAGCCAAGACATGAACAGAGTAGCTCAACTCAGGCTGTGTATGTAACAAATACAGCAAACGACCCACTAAACGCTGATACGACTTGGGATTCGAGCGTACAGGACCATCGTCAATAGCGAGGTGATGATTCTGTTCCACAAGAGTGTGAACAGGTCGAGAACCAAAGTCCCCAGTGTCAGCAACAATATCAAGAGCGTACTTACGCTATGTCAAAAAGAAACCATCAGACCCACGACTGACTTCAAGACCAAGAAAATACTTTAACTTGCCCAAGTCCTTCATTGAGAAACAACGACTAAGATAATCTTTAAACTTTTGTAGCATGTATCCATCATTGCCACAAATGATGAGATCATCAACATAAATCAACACTCGAAGCTCTATGTTATTGCGAGTATAAGAGAAGAGCGAGTAATCTTCATACGACTGGAAGAAACCAAAACGCAAAAGAGAATCAGACAACTTATTGAACCAACAACGAGGAGCTTGTTTGAGCCCATACAAGGATTTGCGAAGACGCCAAACCTTTCCTGGATGAGAATGATGGAAACCCGGAGGAAGCTTCATGTAGACCTCCTCATCAAGATCCCCATGTAAGAATGCATTGTGAACATCCATCTGATAAACCTCCCAATTCTTAGCCACAACAAGACGAAGGAGAGTGCGAACTGTAGTCATACGAACAACAGGAGCAAAAGTCTCTTTGTAATCCTCCCCCTCAACCTGATTATTACCAAGAGCAACAAGTCTAGCCTTGTAGTGTTCCACAGTACTGTCATCATTGTATTTTGTCTTATAAATCCACTGACAACCAATAGCAATCTTATTAGGAGGAAGCTCAACCAACTCCCCTGTTTTGTTCAGTTCAAGAGCATCAACCTCCTTATACATTGCATCATTCCACACCTTGATCTGAACAACCTCTTTAAAATGTTTAGGCTCATTATTGTTAGTAACAGCCGCAAGAAAAACACGATGAGCCGATGAAAACTCATCATCAGAAACAAAATCCATGAAAGGAGACAAAGAGATACCTGGGACCGAGATTGAAGACGTTGAAGAAGAGTAGGGAAGAGCAGTAGAGGATGATGGTTTGTAATTAACGTTATAGAGGATGTAATCATTAAGACGAGCAAGAGGCTTAGAAGAACGCTGGCTTTGACATTGTGGAGAAGCCGACACAGTCAGTAACGGAGCAGAGACAGCCTGGTCAGCAAGAGGAAGACTAGGAGGATCAACTGTAGGAGGAACAACCGGAACAACAGTGGAGGGTAGAACAGCGGGACCACCGGTTCTATAGCAATGGGAACAGAATTAGGAGGAGGAGTCTCCGGAGCAACACTGAAATCATGAAACAAAGAGTTGTCAAGAGCAATGTCTTGGACAGCAGAATCCGGAGAACTAGGAGCAGAGCTCCCCCATGCATCTGTAGTAGTTACCAACCAATCATCATCACCGGATGGTTGAGAATCCGACACAAGAGGTAACGTAGAAACCGGTGACGCATTAGCAAAAACTTCTTCCTGAAAGATCACATCCCGAGACACAAGGAACTTATTCCTTTCAATACCAAAGACCTTCCAACCTTTCTTGCCAGAAGCATAGCCAACAAAAACACACAAACGACTACGCTGACCAAATTTATCTTTGTCTCGACTGAGACGATGAACATAGCATGCGGAACCAAAAACACGAAGCGGGTCATAGGTAGGTTTGAAACCGTGAAGCAACTCTAAAGGACTGCGACCAGAATGAAGAGAAGACGGCGTAAGATTGATCAAATATGCCGCAGTAAGAATGGCTTCCCCCCCAAAACTTGATAGGCAAGCTAGCCTGAAATAACAATGCGGTAGCAACGTTTAGTATGTGCCGATGCTTTCTTTCAACACGCCCATTCTGGTGAGGCGTGCCAACACACGATGTTTGATGAACAATCTCATTAGCATGAAAATGAGAAGAAAGACACATGACTTCTGTCTCATTATCGGTTCGAACCACTTTGACAGCTTTACCAAACTGCTTTTCCGTGTATTGCAAAAAATTTATAAGAACACGTCTTACTTCAGACTTCTCAAGGAGGAGAAACTAAGACTTGGTGTATAGGCCTCTCCACTCATCTTTCCGATGTAAAATATCCTACATCGGAAAGATGTAAGGGATTTAAGTAATATATAAAGGGTTAGGGCCTCTCCACTCATTGCCAATTGGTTTTGAGTTCGAAGCCCACAGTAAAGCCCAAATTTAATATGGTATCAGAGCAAGTTGCCTCTTGGGCCACCCGTGGATGTTGTTCCCACATATGCCCACGCTTCAGATGGTCATGCCTGAGCGTGAGGGGGGGGGGGTGTTATTGTAAAATATCCCACATCGGAAAGATGTAAGTGATTTAAGTAATATATAAAGGGTTAGGGCCTCTCCACTCATTGCTAATTGGTTTTGAGTTGGAAGCCCACAGTAAAAGCCCAAATTTAATATGGTATCAGAGCAGATTGCTTGTTGGGCCACCCCGTGGATGTTGTTCCCACATATGCCCACGCTTCAGATGGTCATGCCTGAGCGTGAGGGGGGGAGGGGGTGTTAGTGTAAAATATCCCACATCGGAAAGATGTGAAAGATTTAAGTAGTATATAAAGGGTTATGGCCTCTCCACTTATTGCCAATTGGTTTTGAGTTGCAAGCCCACAGTAAAACCCGAATTTAACATGGTATCAGAGCAGGCGATTCTTGTGGATCTAAATTAAAGCTTCCGCATTAGTGTTCTTGTGATCCCAATAATCATGGGATGTGAAGCCGATGAAGACGATGGTGTCGATGATGAAGATGACGTTGGTTTATGCCAACACAATTAATGTTTTTCTTATATTGTTTTACCTTGGTGGTAAGGGAAAAAAAACTTTTGCTTTTAGTTTATGGTTGGGAGAATAATTTGGTTATGTGTTTTGTCAGTTTCCTTTTCCAGCTTGTTTGAGGGATATAGTTTTGGTTTTCTTAATAATTAATGGGGGTTTTCTTTTATTTAAACTATTGATGATGTATTCACGGTTTATATGGTTTATGAGTTTGAGTTATGAATTTTTCTGAATTTTTTATTTGGTAATAGTTTTACCATTACGGGGAAGTTGTTTGGAACGGTTATGTTTTTAGGTCATTTTTTTTTAGTCCGATTTGTGGATTGTCCAAGATTAGGACAATTATTTGTGGAGATTGCAGGATTTGCACACACGAGATGTTGTTATTCCCTTTTACCAAAAACCGAAGATGAGCTGATGTTCCACCCCAATTTTCAAGATTAAAGTTTATGCCCAAAGGATTTTGTTGACATGGTTTGTCTGTCCTTGACAAGTGTCCACGACATACGTGTTCCGTTTTATGATTGCAAAGTTTGTGTTTTGCGTACCACGTTTGTCGTGCGGGGGAGTATTGGTGTATGGGCTGACAGTTCATGTTGGGCTTGTCTATGTCGGTTATTATAAACTCTAATGTTGTTGTAAACCCTAATACTTAGTATTATATAAACCCTTGTATCATTGATTAACAAAAACAACACAATAATAAAGACTTTTCCCCAAAACCCTTGTATCATTATGTGTCCAAAAACACGAAGCTGGTCATAGGTAGGTTTGAAACCGTGAAGCAACTCAAAAGGACTGCGACCAGAATGAAGAGAAGACGGTGTAAGATTGATCAAATATGCTGCAGTAAGAATGGCTTCCCCCCAAAACTTGATAGGCAAGCTAGCCTGAAATAACAATGCTCTAGCAACGTTTAGTATGTGCTGATGCTTTCTTTCAACACGCCCATTCTTCTGAGGCGTGCCAATACAAGATGTTTGATGAACAATCCCATTAGCACGAAAATGAGAAGAAAGACACATGAATTATGTCCCATTATCGGTTCGAACCACCTTGACAGCTTTACCAAAATGCTTTCCGTGTATTGCAAAAAATTGTAAGAACACGTCTTACTTCAGACTTCTCAAGGAGGAGAAACGTCTACAATGCACGAGAGAAGTCATCAAAAATCGTCAAAAAATACACTGCACCACAAGAAGAAGGAACCAATATGGTCCCCATACGTCACAATGAATCATGGAGAAACAATCTGTTGTTTTATTAAGACTATCTGGAAAAACAGCTCTTGTTTGTTTAGCTCTAAAACACACGTCACAAGACGTAGAGCTAACAGAAGACAAAGAACGAGAAAACAAAGGTAAAGACGAAAGAACTTAAAAAATAGGATATCCTAAACGCCGATGCCACAAGGCAGGATCTGTAGCCGCACTTACCATATGAAAATTCATTGTAGCCACATCCATAAGATAATACACACCATCACGCTCTTCACCGGTTCCAATCATAGTCTTCGAAAAACGGTCCTGCAAAACACAAAGAGTGTCAGAAAACATGGCTAGACACTTTGTTTGTTTCAGAATTTTAGAAACAGAGATCAATGTGCAGTTGAGTGACGGCACAAAAAAAACATTTGTCAACTAGACATCCTTGGAGAGTGGAAAAGATCTCATGCTTATAGAAAAAGTTTTACTCCCATCAGCAAATCCAACCGGACTTGGTGGAATAGAGACCACATTGGTCAACAAAGAAAGAGTCTCTGTCATGTGATGAGAAGCTCTAGTATCCAAAATAACATTGCCAAAAGTGATCTTACCAGAAAACTTGTTCGAATTATTAGTAGCAGCAGTGCCATTGCTTGAATTTCCTTGAATGAACTGAGTGAAAGCCTTCAATTGTTCTTGTGTAAATTCAGGCAACCCAGAAGGATTAGAACTAGTAGCGTGTGCTGTAACAGATTGACCATGTCTACGACCGCCGACGTTGGAGGCAATACCACGACCTCTTCCTCGGCCACCAGAACCACGACCAGCATTTCTCTTCCCATTCCTCTCCGACCACCAGTCCGGAAAGCCGACGAGCTGCCAACAGTCTCGTTTCTCATGACCACTATGACCACAATAAGAACAAGAGAACCGAGATTTACCAAGGACAGATTTTGGTTTGCTTCCACTAGAAGCATCAGACCGAGCAAGAAAACTAACAGCTTCCTCTCATTGTTCATGGAGACGAGTGGAAGACAACCGTTGCTCTTCTCGAATTACTCTACTGTACACTTCACCAAGAGAAGGAATAGGATCCATGGCAACAAGATTAGCACAAAGACCCCCAAATCTGGATTCATCAAGTCCCAAAAAAAATTGGGGAATCTTCTCTTCCTCTCTTTCTTTTGCAGGTGCAGATGTAGCTCCACATGTGCACAAACCACACGAATAAACTGTGAGAGGTTTGTAAATTTGGTATTCCTCCCACAAAGTGGACAACTTGCCATAGTATTCAGCGACTGTGTGTCCTTCTTGTCGACAAGCGCTGAGCTGACTTTTGAGTTGATGAACACGACCCTTGTTCCCAACCGAGAAACGCTGCTTCAAGTCTAACCAAAGTAGATGAGCGTTCGCGATAAAGGTAACTGTAGATTTCACCTTTGGTTCAATCGAAGTCTTTATCCAACTGACGATCACAGAATTCACCGTCAACCAATTCTCCAATTGGAATCGTCACCAGCTGGTTTAGGAATCGACCCATTGATGAAACCAAGTTTACGTTTGGCTTGGAATGCGTTTAACATCTCCGTTGCCCATTCATTATAGTTTTCCCCGTTTAACGACACCGACGAGATCATGGAACCAAGATTGTCGGAACTTGACAAGGTGTAAAGAGAAACAACCAGAGTCACTAACTGCGGAGAATCATCCTTCTTTGTTGCAGAAGAGTTATCTTCGACGGAGGACATGTTTACTTGTCACGCAAGAAACAAAATTTTGAACAAATCAAGAAAGAGAAAATCGAAACTGTCGATTGAAAAGCAAAATTTTAGAGAAATTTTTGTGATCTTAGCTTTGATACCATGTAGAATTAGATATCAAACCAACTTGATCTTATTAAACAACTCAACAAACTTATATATACATGTCTAACTCTAGGGTTTTAGGTTTAACATAAACCGTCATAAACATTATAAGCCCAATATACAAAGTCCAACATATGATTCTAATATCTATCATCCATAACAAGCCAATAAAATGAAGGTTTAGCAAAAAAAAAAAAAACAGATTTAGGATTTTATTTTTTCAACAAACCTAGTAAAATACGTGACAAGTGAGAGATCTCGAATGATATCAAAAAAAAAAGAAAAAAAAAAAAAGAGATGAGATCTGAGTTTCTGTTACACTACTATATCGGTCTCTCTTCTGACCAGGTTTCTCATCAAATTAGGGTTTTTTTTTGTTGTTGTTAACTTCGCTCCAAGATCTCGGATCAGTTCTCAAAAGGATTCATTTCAAAGATCAGACAAAATCATGTCGTTAGATAAAGATCTGTCATCGGAACGACCAGAATCCAAAAGGCAGAAGAAAGAACCCTCGTTTTCATTGTTGTCTCCTGATAACTGCGGTCACTGGTACATTTGTTATGGAGGCTGCACCGTCTGCAGATCAAAGGTGGACAAAAATAGCCAGGGCCGAGCACTCGACTATCATTTCGACGGTTTACAGCTAAGCCAAGAGGCTTTAGCGTTAACAAAGCGTCTCACAACGAACTTCTCTTGTCTCAGCATGAAGAAGCTTCACCTTGTTCTTGACTTGGACCACACGCTTATTCACTCCGTTAGGGTTCGATGTCTCTCCGAAGCAGAGAAGTATCTCATCGAAGAAGCGGGTTCAACTACAAGGGAAGATCTGTGGAAGATGAAGGTCAGAGGAGATCCCATACCAGCCATAACCATCGAATACTTACTGAAGCTACGGCCTTTTGTTGGCGATTTCTTGAAAGAAGCCAACGAGCTGTTCACAATGTATGTTTACACAAAAGGTACTCGGGATTACGCTGAAGCCATTTTGAAGCTGATTGATCCGAATAAGCTTTATTTTGGGCATAGAGTGATAACAAGAAACGAGAGTCCTGATAAGAAGACACTTGATTTGGTTCTGGCTGATGAACGTGGGGTGGTGATTGTGGATGATACGCGTAAAGTTTGGCCCAATCATAAGCGTAACCTATCGGAGATTAGCAGGTACAAGTATTTCAGATACGAAGGTGAAGAGTCAAAGCCTCACTCTGAGGAGAAGACAGACGAGAGTGAAAGTAGCGGTGGATTGGCTGATGTTTTAAGCTTACTCAAGGAAGTTCACAGTAGATTCTTTAGGGTCGAGGAAGAGTTGGAGTCAATGGACGTCAGGTTGCTGCTACAAGAAATAGAGTTTGATCGTATTGACGAAGTATCTGTAGAATGATCTCTTTATGTTTGTTGAATCAATCTTTGGCTAGCTCTTCTTAGAAAATACTTAAATTCAACATAGTAAATTAACTTCTGTTTCTTCCTTTCTATGCGGCAGGATTCGGATATGCTTTTAGTTTCGGTTTCACTTCGATTTCGTTAACGTTCCTTGCAAAACTGGTCTCTATAGTTCGTGCTTGTAAAACACTAACTCAGGTTTCGCATTACATGATTAAGATCCTTAACTGTGCGGTTTTGTGACAAAAACAGAACGTGTTCTGCTTGATCAGCGTTGAATAATTTAGAAAGTGAACAAGCTACTTACGATTTCTCCCCCTCATTCAAACGTGTGACTTGAAGCAACAGCCAGTAGCTGACGACCATATCGAGTGAATGACAGCGCTTAGATACTTGTTGGATACTTTGAGTAATACAAAAGGGAAAAGAAGAGCAGATAACAAGAACTGAGACCATCGCAAGAACTAAAAGTTTCTGCCCATATTACTAACCTGATATGGCCTCTACTTGTTGTTACCATCCCAAATGTTGACGAAACCATCACAACCTCCAGTTGCAAAGGTGCCATAAAGTAAAAAGATGAGCAGTCAGTAGGGTACCGATGTTCAGATAAAAACGAGCAAGTGAGTCATTGGTCAAATAAAAAGGAGATAGAGATGAAGGAAAAAAAAGAGGAAGTGCCGAAGTGGTGATGATGATGATTCCAGAGGCTTCTGGTAGAGTACTGAGGAACAAGATTTATAGGATTCTATTGAAACATATATGTTTGTGATAAATTTTAAGTCAACAACTGATCTAAAAGACATATAGTACGAATGTCTCACCAACAGTCAAACACCATTAATTCTAAAAGACAATTTCCATGTAACTTTTCTTTCTTTTTTTTGTCGTCAAATTAAACTAGGATTTTCTTTTCTATATGTTTCAAGAATTGAGGTTAATAGTTTAATATATTTTTTAAAAAAATCATAATATAGTGATCTTTTAATAAAAAGAATATTTTAATTCTTTTAATAAGAAGAATATTTTTATATGTTATTGATTTAAATGATCTTGACAAAGAAGCAAGCATATACATATAAAAATGATCTTGACAAAGAAGCATATACATACCTTTAAAAGTGTCTTTGGGTTTTTGTTTGATTCTATAAGATTAAAAACATTTGATGAAAATAAATTAATAGAATATTGCATTAATTTTCACAAAACATATCCTCATACATTGTATATGTTATTGATTTAAATGACTAA
The DNA here is from genome assembly GCF_000633955.1 of Camelina sativa. Taxonomy (NCBI): domain Eukaryota; kingdom Viridiplantae; phylum Streptophyta; class Magnoliopsida; order Brassicales; family Brassicaceae; genus Camelina; species Camelina sativa. The sequence continues at coordinate 9,043,551 of NC_025685.1, read as the reverse complement.
TATTCTGAACTGAAAGTTTTGCATATGATTTTATTAGTTGTGCCAATGACAACTAGTGAACGGATTGAATTTGTCAAATAAGATAGGATGTATCCAAATGTTTAAATTGGTTATCAACTTCTTATAACTACACCTATATATCATTATAGCATTAGCTGAGTTCTCAAAGTGATTTACAGTTTTGTTACATGTCAAGCTCTATTGATATTCAAATTTTATATAAACAAATAAATTATTTCTTTTTATAAATAATTTAAAAGAATTAAAGTTAAGACTATAATATATTAAGATGTTTTTATTAATATAATATGGTGAAACTTTTACTTCTTTTCTTGAATAGATTAAAAATATTATATATATATATATATATATTCTTTTTTTATAGGGTTATGAACTTTTTTTATATATATTAACAAATTTAGACTTTACATAATTACCTTTTTAGTTAGTATACGAAAGGAAAACATTTTTTTCCATTATCTAGTAAAAATCAGTTAAATTTGTTTTGGAAGTGAAGTACCCTAGAATAAGGGTATTATAGTCAATTAGCAGAAGATAGATAAACAAAGCATTCTCAGGATTTCAATATTTCCAATTTTAGTGACGGTCTCTATCTCCCTATAAAACCTCAGTCTCTTTTTCTCTCCTCTAGGTTTCTGAACATCAAATTCAAGTCTCTTTTTCTCTCATCGACTCTCTCAAGTTAGGTTATTCAATCATGTCCGTTGTTAAAAAGCATTCTTCGGAACCACAAGCCAAAAGGCGAAAGATCGAACCAAAGACTAACGAGTCACCGTTATCGTTATCCTCTTCTAGTAGCTGTGGTCACGGGTACGCACTTCATGGAATCTGCATCGCCTGCAAATCAACAATTGACAAAAGGCAAGGCCGAGCGTTCGATTATATTTTCCAAGGTTTACAGCTTAGCCACGAAGCTGTGGCGTTAACCAAGTGCTTAACAATGAAGTTATCTTGTCTCAACGAGAAGAAGCTTCACCTTGTACTCGACTTGGACCACACGCTTCTCCACACTAAAGAGGTTCCGCGTCTCTCCGAAGCAGAGAAGTATCTACTCGAAGAAGCAGGTTCAACGAAGAGGGACGATCTATGGAAAATCAAAGCCTCAGGAGATCCCATGGAATTTTTGACAAAGCTAAGGCCTTTTGTTCGCGACTTCTTGAAAGAAGCAAACGAGATGTTCACCATGTATGTTTACACAAACGGTAGTCGCGTATATGCTAAGCAAATTTTGGAGGTGATTGATCCGAAGAAACTCTATTTTGGGGATAGAGTGATAACAAAAGAAGAGAGTCCTCATATGAAGACGCTTGATTTGGTTTTGGCTGAGGAGCGTGGGGTGGTGATTGTGGATGATACGCGTAAAGTTTGGCCTTATCACAAGAGTAACCTAGTTAATATTAGCAAGTACTCCTATTTCAGACCCAAAGGCCAAGAGTCAAAGCCTTACTCTGAGGGGAAGACAGACGAGAGTGAAAGCAACGGTGGATTGGCGAATGTTTTGAAGTTACTCAAGGAAGTTCACCGTAGGTTCTTCAGAGTCGAGGTTGAGGACGAGTTGGAGGCGAAGGACGTTAGATCGTTGCTACAAGAAATAGACTTCGAATTCAACGAAGAATCTGTAGAATGATCTCTTTCTGTCTTTTAGACTCTGTAGAAACCTCATTTAAGCATTGCAAGTTTGTCTATTTTATAAAATATGTTTGCAAAGATACATTGACTACGAAGACTTCGAAACATATTCGGTGAATGTGGGTATTTCACTAATTAATTAAAATCTCAAACATACGTTGATCAGTTGACTCAATCATTAGAACACTCCTAGCAAATACAAGAAAGAAGAAAAAGAACACAGGAAATTAACTTGGTGTTTCTTCCTTTTTACGCAGCAGGATTCGGATATACTTTGGGTTTTGGTTTCACTTCGATTTCGTTCACGTTTCTTACAAAGATGGCCTCCGGTTCATACCTACAAAACATCACACAGAGAGACCCAATCAAAGAGAATTCTAACTCGAAACCAAATACAAAGAGATTAACATTTTCAAGTGTGCGGTTCTGTGTCAAAAACAAAAAAAGATGCGTTTAAAGGTCATATAGATCAGATCTGAAAGTTAAGATTCTCTAATGTAGCAATATACTTCTATGCTATGTTATTCTCTGTAAGCAACCAACCAAACCAAAGTTCAAATCATCACAGATTTCAAAGGCACACTGTTCTAAAACTTCAAAGGATTAGAAAGGGAACAAGCTACTTACGATTTCTCCCCCTCTTCAAACGTGTAACTTGAAGCAACAGCCAGTAGCTGACCATCTCGACTGAATGACTGTGCTGAGATACTTGTTGGATACTTTGAGTACTACAAAGTGAACAACAAGGAGCAAATCAATTGTGTCCCATACTTAAACACTCAGAGAATAATGATCTTGCCCATTACTAACCTGATATAGCCTCTTCTTGTTGTTACCATCCCAAATGTTGACGAAACCATCACAACCTCCAGTTGCAAAGGTGCCATAACTGCAATTAAAAATCTCAGATGATTACACTTGAAAGAAGCTATACAGGAGAGATTTCTCAGCATTATAATTTTTCCCATTAGTTCTCAGACCAAGAATAAATTAACATATTGTCCAATTAATATTAGACTCAAAAAAAAATTGGTTACAAAAAACTGTTTACACACACAGCATATTAGCATCCAAGCAGCTGTGAACTAAATTTCAAAGTCCTTATTTAGTTGAACTATTATTTTAACCTTCTTGTGTTCTGTAAGTAGTAGTAAATCTAGAAATCTATGAAACAGTTGGAATTTATCTATAAGAACTTACATTGGATGGAAGGCAATGGAATTTACAGGGTAAACAATGTCTCTTCCAGCCTCTGTTTTCCGATGACATTTGAAAGCATATCTGAGAACAAGTTCAAATACATCTGTAAGTAAAAGTTTTGGAAAAGAGAAAAGAAGAAAAACACAAGAAAAAAAAATACTTTTTAGCTTGAGCAGCCTCTGATAGATCAAAAAACTCCATGGCGACCCTTCCTTCAACAGAGCTAAGAGCATATCCTGTAAATTTTCAATTTCAGATCTTCAATTCAACGATGTGGAATAAGAGGAACTGAGAGTACAGTATACTTTGGAATTGGAGGAAAAATTAGCAACTCCAGATACTACCATCAACCACAGAAACAATAAGAGAGCCATCTAACCTGTTCCATTAGGATAACAACGCACACATCTAGTCTGGTATTTAAGTGAAGACTCCCTTCTTTGCTCAGGCTGAGACATATTTCTGAGATCATAGATGTTTACATGCCGTCCTGCTGTTGCCACCACCAAACGATGTCCAACAAGAGACATTGAGTAAACACGCTCTGGTTGCAAGTAAGTTCCCACCTGGGTGCGTTCAGGCCCACTTGCGCCTCTTGGATCCCAACATTTAACTGTTTTATCCCAAGATCCAGTGATCACTTGCCCTGTAACATCACATAAAACATAATGATGTGTCAGCATTACTTTTGGGACAGTAAGATACAGTTACATTAGAAAAATACTAGAAACGAAAGTTCAAAGTCCATGAGTATTAATTAAATAAGCTGTTTTACAGTAGGTAACATCGGGATGTACTAAAAGAATTTTGCTTAGCTGCGAGTTGTGTAGACAATAAAAGCAGCAGAAATCGTCAGTGTTATTGTTCAACTAGCATAAAAAGCATGAATACCACTCTTTACAACGTACCTGCAGCATAAGAATACTCAACACAGCGCACTGGTTTGTCATGCGTCCCCAAAATGTCCTCTTTGCCGACATTGAAAACAATCCTGCAGTACAACCAGAGAACACCACTTAAATCAAACAAACTTACAACAGATTTTGAGCATTTGCTAAAAGTAGGAAGCTTCAGTTCGAAATTTGCATAGCCGTCACTTATCAATATAAAGAGAAATCATCACCACAAAAATACTCATTTCAAACGAACAATAATAGCTTAGAGAAGAGAAGAGAAGAGAATACCTTCTGACTTTGTAATCGGCGCCAACACTGAAGCCGGAGAAATCATCGTGAAAACAGCAATCGAGCACTGCTCCGCCGTGTAAGAACTCGCCTCGCAACGAATTGGTGCTCACATCATACAATCTCACACGCTTACATTCAAAACAAACACAGAACAAGACGAAGAAGAAGAAGAAGAAGAAGAAGAAGAAATTATCTTCAGATAAAGAGGACTGTTGGAGTCAATTTAAAGACAAAGTAGAAAGGGGTTTTTTGACTACCGCTAACCTTATCCCATGAAGAAACGAGGAGATGATCACTGTTATTGGAAAATCGGAGATTGGAAATGCCGTCGGACGGTGGATTCGAGAGTTCACGACCGGCGGACGGAGTCGTAGTCATAGTTCCCGTTTAAGATCACACAAATTCTAGGGTTTCTAGAGAGAGAGAGAGAGAGAGAGAGATTTGAAAGAAAAAGAAGGCGTAGTTTTTTAATTTTGAATTCAAAATTATCTTTGCAAAGGTCGATTTAGATCTATTTCTTTTTCTTTATTTTTTTTTTTGTTGGGTGGAGAATCTTCTATTCAACATTCTAAAAAAGAAAAAGAAAAAAAAAACTAAAATTCAGTTCAAAAAAAATTCACATCCTTATGATACAAATGTGTTAAAAAAAAAAACTTAAGACATTTCAACCCAAATACATAATCTAAAGAGTGCAATTAATTTCATTATGAGCATTTTAAGCCAAAAGAAACATTAAACAAATAAGCATACCACCATAAAATAAAATAAAACAAGCAAATCTTTATCTGAAAATCAACTCTAAAATGAAAACTTTAATGGTTTAAAGTTCTGGTCAACGAAAATTCAAGTTGAAAAGTTGAGTTTAGTAAAACAATAAATAAATTTAAGTGAATTATATTACACTTAACATTATCGGATTTCAAAATATAGCGAGAGCCCAACCTCCAACAATTTGAACTCTTTGTATTATATATTGAGGTTTTCTTGTATTTATATTTAACTTTATGGGGGTCAATCATTAGTAGTACAGGTTGGGATCACTATAACTATTTTCAAAGATGAAAAAAAGATATTTCAGATTGTTGTTATAGGGGTCAATTAACCCCGTATAACAATGAACTGCCTCAACAAATCATCTTAACAAGCAATATACAATTTAGTTTTGGAAAGAAAAAAAAAAAAAAAAAAAAAAAAAAA
>NC_025685.1:8970612-9038311 GCF_000633955.1 Camelina sativa | reverse complement strand
GGTGGGCCATTACACGTCTTATAATGAGCTACAAATTTCGAGCTTAATAGGCTAAACAATGGCCCAATATTATACAGCAACCAAAAAAAAAAAAAAAAATGCAAGAAGAAGATTACAGTATCGGGAGAAAGGAAAACGTCTTAAACTGTATCATCTCCTCCTCCTACAAAGATGTTGTCTGCGCAACCTAACTAATGACACGTGTCTAAACGCCACGTGACGTCTCCGCCAACGCGTTTGGATAAAATCACGTCCACCATTTTTTGTGATTTGCTTTGCTTTGTTTGGGTAGAAGAAGTAACAACAAAAAAAGTGCTGACATCATCGTTACGAGTGGTAACGGAAAGTCCCACGTGTCCTATAAACACGCCCCGTTTTAGTTACTAATACGGTACGCCACGCCACACCCAATCTTTTTCCTCACCTACACTCAACTCCACACTCCAATGTTAGTTCGCCGCTCCAACATTCGATTAATTTGTAAACAAAATTCCGATTTGTTTCTTAAGTATATTCCAACGCCATTTTCTAGTAATTTTAAACGAATATTTTTGAGTTATTGCAGTAAAATTTTGAAAAATTAATTTGATGATTTAGCATGTGAATGACTGATTGATATTATTAATAAATATCTAAGATCATGCTTATTGATAAATTAAAAAGAGAAAAATCCTGTAAATATTGAGAAGATTAGTAGTACAAAAATAAAAATAAATAAAAACGTAATTAGGCGTGTACGCGTTTGGTTTTAGGCGTGACCCACACGACTCGTGGCGCGTAGCCAACCCATAAGTCAGCTCCACGGGAAAGGTATGCTTCTTTTTAAAAAAATTTAATTTAATTTATTTTTATACTACCTACTATTAGGCTAAAAATCTAAAATTTGGGTTTACCACTTTTCTGGTTATTGACTTTGAACCGGTCTCTCACTCGTAAATGATGACTACAACTTATTAGGTCAGCCGTGACCAACAATACAAAATCCGGTATTTTACTGTAAGTTTCTCTTTATTCTTATTCGGTCAAATTTGGTTTACTTATCTGGTTTTTGTTACTTTCTTTTAAGATTTTTTTTCTCTTTTAAGTGTTAAAATTAGTTAAGAACAAAATTAAAACAAGTGTTAGAATATATGATGAGATAAAATTATTTCTATAGCATCAAGACATTTTTCTTCATTTTTTTTAAAGTGTTAAAATTAGTTAACAACAAAATTAGACAAGTGTTAGAAAATATGATGAGATAAAATTATTTCTATAGCATCATATCCTTTAATTATCTGACACATATTGAAGAGCTAAAAATGTTTTTACAATAATAACAATTGTTGTAATTATTTCTCTAGAATTAATTAATTTTTAATACATTTTGTGAAATTTCCTTCCATGTTTTACTAAAGTGTATAATGTTTTTATCTTAAGGAGTATATTTGACAATAAGAAGATAAAAATTTGACCGACTTAAACAGAGAAATCTGCCACGTGGTTTCCATATATAAAAACAACAAGTCCAAACACATTTCTTAAGCACTTCACTCTCTCTTCTTATTTCTCTCTCTCTCCCTCCCTCACACCATATTCGCGATAACAAATAAAAAAGCTCTGAACTTTTCTTCTTCTTCTTCTCTGATCTAATTACGAATCGAACAAGAAGAACTCGTATGGCTCTCGAAGCGATGAATTCACCATCTTCCTTCACCACCAGGATCGAAACGAAAGAAGATTTGATGAACGACGCCGTTTTCATGGAGCCGTGGCTTAAACGCAAACGCTCTAAACGTCAGCGTTCTCACAGCCCTTCTTCGTCTTCTTCCTCGCCGCCTCGTTCTCGTCCCAAATCTCAGAACCACCAAGATCTCACCGAGGAAGAGTACCTCGCTCTCTGTCTACTCATGCTCGCCAAAGACCAGCCTTCTTCTACGACGACCCAAACGCGATTTCATCACTCCCAGCCGCAAACGCAAACGCCGCCGCCAGAATCTTCAAAGACCCTTTCGTCGTACAAGTGCAGCGTTTGCGGAAAAGCGTTTCCTTCGTATCAGGCTTTAGGCGGTCACAAAGCCAGCCACCGAATCAAACCACCAACCGTGACCCCAAACCCCGATGATCCATCATCAACAGGAGCTCCGACCGTCTCCGCCGTCGCCGGAGACAAACATCCGATTTCCGCATCCGGCAAGATCCACGAGTGTTCAATCTGTCATAAAGTGTTTCCGACGGGTCAAGCACTCGGCGGTCACAAACGCTGTCACTACGAAGGCAACCTCGGCGGTGGAGGAGGAAGCAAATCAGTCAGCCACAGTGGAAGCGTGTCGAGCACGGTATCGGAAGAAAGAAGCAACCGTGGATTCATCGATCTTAACCTACCGGCGTTACCTGAGCTTAGCCTTCATCACAACCCAATCTCCGCCGCCGACGAAGAGATCTTGAGTCCTTTGACCGGTAAAAAACCGCTTTTGTTGACCGATCACGACCAAGTCATCAAGAAAGAAGCAGATTTATCTTTAAGAATCTAAATAATATTCTTGTAATTCGTTTTTCTAAAAAAAAACATAGTTACAATTTTTTTTTTTTTAGTTTACAAATTTTCTGATTTGGATTTGAATATTCATAATATTTGTTTAGGGGATTGATACAAAACCATTTGATTTGATGATGGATTGATTCGTTTTTATTTTGGTAACTAATCTCTTCTTTTTTTTTCTGTGAGTCCACTCTGTAATTATATTGGACACGTGTGAACACAGAGCAGAAATAGTTGGGGGAAACTTGAGAATCGTTCCATGTGGATGATTCGTTGCCTTCATTAGTATTTAGCACATGTTTTTTTTTTTATATAGTTTTGGTCTTATAATAAAATAAAAATATTTAAATTCTTTGTCATACCTTCCGATATGGTTATTGGCCACTAAAACTATAGTGTATAAATAGCCTTAGCTAGTTTTATTATTTAAATCTATAAATTAATGGCACATGCCTGTTAGCAGCAATGCATGCATCATTATTTAATTTTTGGATTATAATGATACGAATCCATAAATACAGACGTGACCACGAATCTGTTAATCTGTTCTTTGGTATGTGTGCTTATAAGTTTCCTTTGGCCATTAACATTCATTCGTTGTTAATTTGATCTTAGGAAGTTAAATGACTTTTTCAAGTTAAACGCTCCTATTAATTAATTGATTAGTGTACCAAACAAAAGATTCGTTTTTCTGTTTTGCTTTTCATAAAAAATATTAAAGAGGAAAGAAGACTAAAACCAGAGAACTGTGTATTGGCTCGTGTACGGTTCTTCTACCTAATCGTACTAATCAGAAACAAACACGTTATTTAAGATAGGTCATGATTAATACGCGTCGCAAATGTAAATGAACCACATAGTTTTTCGTTGAAATATATGTTCTCCAACATTTTTAGTTAAGTTTCACTATAAACTATATTCTAGTTATGTGTTTAAAGGTGACTGGCCAATGGCCATTTCGGTTTGGCGGTGCGCAGAGATATCTTGTACCAAAAGAACACCACAGTACTCTTTTTATTTGATTGAATATAATAATTATTTTATAAATGAATGTGAACCCAAAAAGAGAGATAGAGTTAAGAATTTACGTGAATGACAAGAATAGAAAGGCTTCGAGGTTGTGATTTTAGACTCTTTTTTTTTTCTAGTAGATCAAAGATATTGAAATTACTAAACAATATTATCAAATTGAATTCATCCCCATTCGTGTCGTTTTGCATATAAACTGTGATATGTTCTTGACGTGTTGCCAATTATAATCTTATCCAAACACATCCCAAATAAAGGGCATTTTTTGGTCTTATTTTCTTTTATAGAAAACAAAACAAAATGGTAAAAAAAAAGTTATCAACCCTTGGTCACCAAGTCTTGTTGGTGTCTCTGTTGGCTGTGTGTACTTAAAAAACAAATAAAAAGAATGACGTAATTTGTCTTATTCTTTTAGCACACGATGACACAAACACGTACTACAGACGCATTGATGCGGCGAGTAAAAACGACGAGAAGTCTACACGCAAAAAGAAGGAACGACACATGGGGAATGAGAAAAAAACAACAAGAAATCCAACTCTAAATTAGAGAGAGATTGATTAATATCTTCATTTTTTATGTACATGTTTTTCTTCATTAGAGAACAAAAGCAAAAGAGATCTATCTAGCTATTTTCTGTATACAATTAAGCTAACTTCATAGGTAAAAGTGTAATCTCCAACGTAGAAACTTATACTAAAGATACGTCGACTCCAGAGTGCAGCTGGTAGGAAGCTTGGATATGGCTCTGTGGGAAGGTCGATGTTGCAGCACTCTCAGAGTAATTCTACCTAATTCGTTTGTTTTTTAGCTATTAAAGACAAATCCGAATATAATTACATTGATGATGTGCCCTGACTCCGACTAACCCCTAACAAATAAAGCTCCCTCGTTACTTTGCTACTATACACACTGGAATGTTTCATTATAAGGATGATCTCTAAATTGTGTATCTTCTTATCGTGTAGGTGTTAGTCGTCAAATTAAAGGAGGCACCCCATGTATAACCCTTCTTTGAACTTAATGAAATCAATGAATTTTTTTTATATAAAAAAAAAAAAAAAAAAAAAAAAAAAAAAAACTGAAGACATCCNCAAACCACTACAGTGTTCATTTGCATTTGAATTCGAAAACAATTTAGGCTCTAGCTAGTGTTTTTTCTTTACAAACTTCCAAAAATATTGGTCGGGTCCGATTATCATACCAAAACGTGGCAATGGTCAAGTCTTCGGTACCACAAAGCATTTGAGTATTATAGTAAACAGATTCATGGCCTATTTTAAAAATAAAAGAAACACAAAGAAGCAACAAATGAATAAAAAGAAGATAATGCATAAAACAATTAAAGTATGGTGAACACTGAACAAGACGGATCAATAAGACCTTCTCCATCTGTAGACTCTTAGAGGAGTTTTTAGTGTTTTGAAGCAAAAAAAAAATAATTCAGAAGAAAAGAAAAAAGTTAAGGGGAGTCTCTTATATAGTATACCAGATTTTTGTTCTAAGAGACGCTACCTGTGGCTTTGCTGTTGGCCGATCTGCTGAAATAATATCAAAGAAAAAAAAAATTCCTTTGAACTCTATATCTTTTTCTCTCTCTCTCTTTCTTTCTCTCGCGATGTGCTGAAAGGACAAAGGAATTTGGAATCAGAAGGAAGGGTTTGGAATCGATTGATCTGGAATCAGAGGAAGGGTTTGGATTCGAAGGATCTGGAGATGAGTAGCGAAGGCGATTGACTCGGTGGAGATGGATGCGATTGACAGAATCGAGTCCGAGATTTGGAGATTACCTTCGTGTTCGAATGTTTAGGAGAGAATTAGCTTCGTGCTCTATAGTTTCTGTGGTGATTTGTTTTGTTATGTGCTTTGATTTTGCTTCACAGAACAAGCTGCAGAATCTAGCTGGACAGCATTCTGATGTTCTCGAGAATCTGACTCCTAAAATCAGAAGACCTGTTGAGGTCTTGCGGGAGATTCAGGTTCGGCAAATCTCCATTCTCATGTTTAGGAATGTGGATTGATATGGTATCTTGATCTTGTGAATGTGGTAGTTGTATACTTTTGATTATATGACAAGTCTTGTGTTTACTTTTGGCTATGTTTACTTTTGATTTTCTCTTGAATTTTGCTTTGACACTTGGAATGTGCAGCGTTTTGATATTGTGAATGGAGCTACCGACGTTGAAGGGGCTCCAGAGGATACTAAGATGGACCAAGGAGACGACAAAACTGGAGAACGTATAATCTTTGCCTTTGGGAAGTGTAATCATTCTTCGAAAACAATTTGCTTATTTCACCGTGTTGGATTGCAGAGAAAGGAGTTCCTAGTTTCTGGTTGACCGCCATGAAAAACAACGATTTTATATCTGAGGAGGTTGGTGTTGCAGCTAGGGTCGTTCATTTAGACAGAGCGTGATGAAGGAGCCCTTATATATCTTAAAGATATTGGGTAATTGTTGATGAAGATGAAGATGAGCCTCTGCTTGAGAAGGCTATTGGTTAGTTGTTGATACTTTCTTGTATGGCTCCATAGCATGTTTTGTTTTGAGATGCTTCCAAGGAACTGCGTATGATATCATTTGTGAAAGCTTCTTCAACTTCTTCAATCCTCCCCAAGTTCCTGATGATGACGAAGACATTGATGAGGACAGAGTGTGATATCATTTGGTTCCAAAACATGCCTTGTTTTGAATATGTTTGATCAAAATTTCTTCTAAAGCTTAATCTTCTTGGTGCAGGCTGAGGAACTTCAGAATCTGATGGAACAAGACTACGACATTGGGTTCGTATTCTTGAATAAAAACTCTTTCATTCTAATACTTTTCCGTTTATCTTTTTACCTACTGCATAAAAGCGTGAGCTAGCTTCTTTTATTGTGAAGTTATACATTTCTTAATATCTGATTAAAGTATTCCTTGCTTACTGCAGTTCTACGATCCGGGAGAAGATTATACCTCATGCTGTCTCATGGTTCACTGGTGAGGCTATTGAGGGAGAGGAGTTTGAAATAGACAATGAAGATGAAGATGATATTGATGAAGACGAAGATGAGGATGAAGAAGATGATGAGGATGAGGAAGAAGAAGACGACGAAGATGAGGAGGAAGAAGTAAGCAAGACCAAAAAGAAGGTCCTGTACTGAATTCCTCTGTTTTTTTTTGTACCTTCTTGTCATGAAATTACCTTGAGGTTAGTTACTAATTTATTGAAATTGTTCATCATAAACAAGTCAAAAGTTTCCTATTAGTCCTTATATGTTTAAACATTTAAACTACTTCTATTCTATTTAAAAAATTTAAATTTAAAAAAACTATATTTTCAAAAATAAGAGATCCAAATTTAGATCCTAACCATTAGAAGAGATAATTTTAACTAAGAGATCAAGGGTTCTTATTTTAAAAAAAGTACACAATTAATTCATAAAAAATTTAAATAGTGTATAAGATCCCCAAAATATGAACCCCCATTGGCCTTGCTCTAATCTCCTTATTTTCTCTTGGCTTATAGAGGCAATGATACTTGGCCTTGATTGATTTCCACTAAACTTGGAACATAAGAGCACACTAGTGTGCGAGCATACGACATATCTCCGACATTCATAGCTCTTCCGAGATTCACTTTTTTCGAATATCCACCCTCTCCAATGATGTAAACTGTGATGCAATCAGAGGTAAACATGTTTCTACATATGTTCTTATAAATTACTATGGTACTTTTCTTCTCTTGGTCGATGAATAAACTCGAAGATAAACCCTTAAATATCAAATCAGAAACATCAACTGTTGAGAAGCAACTCCATGACACTGCATTGGGCTCAATCTTAGTTGTCACCCATATCTCAACCTTAGATTCGTGCCAACGATCATATAACACCGTAAGGTGCTCTTCTCTAACAGAAGATAGAGACATATAATATGCAGAACAATAGTGAGATGGGAGAGGAATATGTTGTCCAAATCTCTCACTTGTAAAATCAAAACAGATTAAAAAATCGTCGACCACCCAACCCATTTTGAATTCTACACAAAGAAAGTAAGTATTTCCTTTCAACGACGCACTGTGTTGAGAATAATGCCATACAGGATTGTGAGGAGTGGCATCAATAACTCTCCATGAATTAGACTTGAAATCGTATATCTGGTAGTCTAGTGACTTCTTTGCACTGTCATCATCGTATATCCTCAAGATTTTGTGGTTACGGTTCTTGTTGTTGTCGTGTCCGAAAGCATACATGTCAAATTTCTTGTAAGCGTTTACGGGTTCAATCCACTTGATTTGACCCAAATACGGGTTCCAAACCACGAGGCTAGTGTAATCTCTAATGACGCATAACAATAAGCCATCACAATGAATGATTTCACGTACCTCAACTTGATTAAATAAATGACTCATCTCCTTTATAGATGGATTAACGAGCTTTTTACCATCTTCGTTAAATATATCATGGACATTGAACTTCGCTGAAAAAACCTTAAATTCCTTCAAAATGAACCCTATAAACAGTTGATTTGCCTCTGCTTTACATAAGATCCGATCTTTGGATAAATCGTTCCATCGTTTACAAGTGGATCTTATTACTCTCAAAGATGTCAATGGAATCCTAGAGAATATATCATCTAACAAATCCTGGGAAAGATCGGATATCATCGTCATTGTTTCAAATATAAATTAGCGTTTGAACTTTCACGGTTGCCCACTCATATGTATAATGTATATGACTTACAAGATGAATCCTATTCAATATTTATACTGTTATGTTTATTATTATTTTCTTAACAACAATCAGTCAATTAATATAGATTAAAAATGACATATATCTTTACCACAAAAAGAAAAAAAATTGAATATCATCTTACCAGTATTAATAAAAATTACATTAAGAAATTAATCTTAAATATTTTTAAGAGATTATTTCAAATACATCATTAGAGTTAAGTGAGAAATAAAATTTTATTTTAAATGGAAAAGTATATTTTGTAGATCAAATAAAAAATCTTATAAGTAACTCCTTTAATTAATTAATTCAAAATCTTTTTTTTTTCTTAATGGTAATCCATATTCCAATCTCACATTCATCAGACTTTTTAAATAACACTGCAAGCTTCTCTTCTCCAACAGTAGATAGAATTACCGAATCGTCAAGACGAGAGTGAAACGGCAGAGGGAGACGCGGTCCAAATCTCTCACTTGTAAAATCAAAACAACGTAAAAATTCTCCTTGTTCTACTTGCAATCTTCCATGAGCAATAAAGTAAGTATTTCCCTTCAAGGACACACTGCTACGATGTATTCTCCAGTCGGTATTGACATTACGAACCCTCCTCCATGAATTAGACTCAATGTCAAAGATTTCATACTCAATGTGGTTGTTGGGATTCCAACAGTAAAAGTAAAAGCTCAAGAGTCAAGACTTTGACGTTGCGGTTGTTGTTGTCGTATCCGATAGCATACCTGTCTAATGTATGGAAATTGTATTTTTTGGGTTGGATCCACCTGATTGTTCCGGACGGGTTCCAAACCACGAGTCTCGAAAGATCTGTAGTGACGCATAACAATAAACCATCGCAATGAAGCATTTCAATGATATTCACTTGGTTAAGTTTACCTATCTCCTTTATAGATAAATCTGGCAAGCCTTTGCGGTTATAAATTTCATGGAGATTGACGCTCATTAAATGAGCCCTACAACCACGGATCATGATGAACATAATCTCCTTGGCTGATGTACCACTGTGCTTTGTAAAGTTCTCATCTTTGAATAAAGCGTTCCATACTTTGCAAGTGGATCTTGCTGCCCCTAGAGAATTTATAGAAACCCTACACAGTATCTCCTCTACCAAATCACGCGAAAGATCGGATATCGTAGTCATTGTTTCAAGTAGAAAAAACGTTTGCCCACTACGTCTTTTTAGTTTTTATAAACAAATATGTTAGGTTTAGGCATCATGTGTCACATAGATAATATCATCAGCTTCCAAAAAATCTTTTAATTCCAGTATCGTTTGAAGTTTCTCGTAATTTGATTTTTTTTTTTAAGCACAAAGATAAGTACGAGGTTATCAAACTGTAGCCAAATATATATACGTGTTTAAAAAAATAAAAACAAAAAAGTAACTGTTGTTTTTCTAATTTGTAACATATCACTTGTCATGTATCACTTTGGCGAAGTTATAAATACTAAAGGTTTCAGCAGTCAATTTCCACTAGTTTTTCTCTAACCAAACGAGTTAAATGTAGATATATATATACAGAATTTCTAAAGAAGATGATGATGAAGAATACAGTGGAAGAAGAAGATCTGAAGATGTATGAATGCATTTGATAATTTTTAAATAGATACATTTTGTTTGAATAACAAATGAAAACTTGATAAAGTGGGAAAAGAGAAAGGCTCCACTGACGAATATATGTTCTTAATAAACATGAAAAAAGTCACATATCATAATGATGTAAAAGGAAGAAGAAGATGATGTAAAAGAACATCGGTTGAACCTGTAGGCGCATCCTCCTCTATTTTCAGCTTTTGACCATATGTATGAATGTATGTACTACCGAACATACGTTCACATCTCTCTCATTAAGTCTAACGACATTTATTAGTCGATATTGAACTCCATAACTCTCTTCAACTATAAAGCATAGTTTTATTAACCTCTCGTTAAAGGCAAATGGAAAATGCACTAGACAGAGCTCATCCCACTAGATCCATTTGATTGGAATGACCAAAAGACAGTACTGTTGAGAAATTTATTAAACGAAGATGAAAAGAGAAAGAAGCTTCACCATGGTTAGGGACCATATAACCAATCTCAATATCACATAATAATCATCCTATTTATAAAATCATATGAAACTTTCAAGGACTCTTCTTAGCATGATGCCACAAAACGCATGGCCACCAATACATCTTCAAGAATAGTAGTACTAAACATTAATTAAACAGTTTGCAACAACCGAATTAATCTTGAGAAGCTTAATTAGGTTACTGGTTCTGTGATCAGATAAGTAAGATCTCTCCAACAGCTCTGAGGCATTTAACATCTAGCAGAGAAACTTCTATCAGTACTGCACTATTAAGGTAGTGCTTATCGTAAACACAATTTCAAAATAAAGGCAAATCTTCAACTAAATGTAAATGTACTTATGACCTCAGCGGCTTCTTTTTTTTTTGTTTTCCTTTGCATACACCAATTC
Organism: Camelina sativa; assembly: GCF_000633955.1. Classification (NCBI taxonomy): domain Eukaryota; kingdom Viridiplantae; phylum Streptophyta; class Magnoliopsida; order Brassicales; family Brassicaceae; genus Camelina; species Camelina sativa. Next base: position 9,027,567 of record NC_025685.1, on the reverse strand, counting down.
GGTTGATTTGCACTAAACTTGGAACATAAGAGCACACATGTGTGGGAGAATACGGAAGATCTTTGAGTTTCAAAGCGAAACCAAGATCCACTTTTCTCAAGTATACATCCTCTCCGGTGATGTAAGCTACAAGGCATTTGGAATTGTTTAAGTAGTTAAGCACAACGAGTTTATTCTCTTGGTCAATGAAGAAACAACCAGGCAAAACGTTCAATTTGAAATCAGAAATATCAACTTCTAAAAAGTAACTCCAGGACACTGCACTGGGTCCAATCTTAGTTGTCACCCATATCTTCATCTCTGATGTATTCCAAGGCATGTTTAACAACGCAAGGTGCTCTTCTCTAACAGAATACAGAGCGGTAAGTCCTACAACATAGTGAGATGGCAGAGGAAGACGCGGACCAAATTTCTCACTTGTAAAATCAAAACAGATTAAAAACTCTTCTAACCAAATTTCTTTTGTATCATTGTCAGTTTTATGCAATCTCTTGTAACCAAAAGGGTCTTGTAACCAAAAGGGTGTGTGAGAACTTAGAATTTGTGATTGCAACATCATTTTTAATCTGCCACTTATGCCGCAATCAAAAGCCATTGGAACTGCGACGTGTTTTCATATTGGAGGAAAATAAGATTTAAAAAGACATGTCAACGGTGTTGTGCAATGGCTGAGACTATATAAACCATACTCTGTCCCAAATACCATGGTCACCAACAATTCATCCATCAGAGATGAGATGACTGCAAATAAAATATTCTACAACTTATGGACACACACAAGATTTGTAGTAGTCTCGATGAAAACCAAAAACTTCTTCCTTATGGACTTACACAAGGATATGTTAGTCTCAGAATATTTTATATTCAAGAAAAGACGAGAAGTGGTATAGAACAAGCAAATGCAGATCTCATCTCACGAGATCCAACTGATCTGAAACCACAAATGACTAGATAAAAAGAGATTGAAATCTTTATCTACCATGGTTAAGGACCAGAGAACCAATCTCCACTAATTCTGCATTATATTTGTAGACTATGAAGACACAATAGTGGGTTAATAAAATGTTTTCTTGGGCATGTAGACAAAACCATCATTAAACAGTTTGCAACCTATGAACTAATCTAGATAAGTAGCTTTGTTAGGTACTGTTTCTATGATCAGATAAGCGATTCTTATCATAACAGAGGAAATATGTTGGTATTGGACCCGAAAAAAGATACTTGTAGAGATGCAAGAAACAAAACCAAAAAAAAAAAAACATCCTTGTAGAGATAATACTGGAGACATTACTGGATCTGCACCCAACTTGGAGCATAAGTGTACACAAATGGCCGAGATGCAGATTCAGATTCTCCATGATGCACTTCTTGGTAGCAGTATCCATCTTCTCCACACATGTAAGCTGTGAAGTTGTAGCTCTCTTTACTGTCTTTAAAATAAATCACTGCAATTTTCTTTTTCTCGTCGATGAAGAAACTCAGAGATGGCTGTATTCCAATGACTGTCCTATCAAGTTTCAAGAAGTAGCTCCATGACACCGCGTTGGGCTCAATCTTAGTTGTAATCCATATATCCATATCATCTGCATTCCATTTTTTAAATAACACTGCAAGCTTCTCTTCTCTAACAGAAGATAGAGTTACACCATACTGAGGATGAGAGTCAAACGGCAGATCCAGATGCCGTCCAAAACTCTCTTTTGTAAAATCAAAGCAGAGTAAAAAATTTGTGCGCATTCCTCCTCCCAATATTTTCTTAGCAATAAAGTAAGTATTTCCCTTCACGGACACCCACCGACATAAATAGTATGGTATATACCAGTCGGGAGTAATGACATCAAGAACCGTCCATATATTACACTTAAGATCGAAGATTTCAAACTCAACAATTCGTTTTGCATTATCATCGTAATTATTTAAACACCTAATTAAAGATTTTGTGGTTACGGTTGTTGTCGTATCCGAGAGCGTACCTTTCAAACAAGTCGTATTTAATTATGGGTTTGATCCATCTTGTTTGTCCCAAATACGCATTCCAAACCAGGAGGCTAGTGCTGTCCTCCTTAGGGACGCATAACAACAAGCCATCGCAGTGAAAGACTTGAACATATGAGTTACATATCTCCTTTACAGATGGATCTACCAAGTCTTTGTTGTTATGGAGACTGACGCTCATCAATTGAGCCCTAAAATCATTCAACATGATCACCAGAATCGCCTCGGCTGCTTTACCACAATGCTTCTTTGCAAAGCTCGGATCTTTGGATAAAGCGTTCCATCGTTTGCAAGTAGATCTCACTGCTCTCAGAGATGTTGTCGGAACCTTAGAGAGAATCTCCTCTAGCAAATCCTGCGAGATATCGGACATCATCATCGTCGTTGTTGCTATCAAATACAAATTAGGGTTTTTAAACGAACAAGGTTGTAATAGAAATTAGGGTTATCGAAACTCTTACCCACTCTTTTAAATATATATAGGAAATACTGTACCGTAATTCTTAATTTCACGTTGTTAAATTATACCGACATAAAGAGAAAAAAAAAATTGCTAGAATCTTTAAATCTTTAATATATTAGTAAAGGAGAAGTACAAAATCTTTTCCGGGTCGGGTTTAAAGAAAAAATAACCCGAAATCTTCAATATCGGATATGGGTTATTTTTATGTTGCTTATATCCGAAATTTATATCTGAATTCTACATTCTACATAATTTGGCTTATGGTTGCTAAATTTACGGTTCCTATAGTTTAGGAAACAATTTAAACTAATCATAAAATAAATTCAAACTTTCCTCTCAAAGATATCATATATTTTTAACTATAATCTTAGTTTCGAATCAGTTTCCAAATAGGCAATCGCAAGTTTACACCTTCCTAAGATCGTAACAATTGCAAGTTTCTCCTTATTTTTAGTCCCATAATTGATCGTAACAAACAAAATTAATAACTCATTATCCTAAAATTACGGAAATTTGATTACCAAAATAATTAGGAAATCAATTATGAGAATATACTCTACCTATTTACTCTACCTATATATATACTCAATAGGAGAAAACATAAACCTCATACCTTTCATCAAAGATTTACAGCACAACTCGCTTAAGCTTAACAATGGCTGCCAATCTTCCAATAACTGATCTTGCATCGATCAAGCCTTTCAAGACTGTTTGGAAGATCCAAGTCAAGATCATCCATATATGAAACCAGTATACCACATATTCTGGTGAGACCCTGGAAATGGTCCTAGCTGATATTTCGGTAAAGCTTAATAATCATTCGGTGTAGGCCTGACGTTTATGTTTTAAATAAATCACAAAAAGTTTTAAATTACTATGTATTTCTTTCCCTCTTCCTTACTGTGAATTTCTTTTGCTTTTCCGTTTAGGGTAATCTGATCTATGCTACTGTCAAGAAACAACAGCTACATAAGTTCCAGCGTATGATTGTGCCTGGTCAATAAAAAGTTATTGAGAATTTTTCACTGACTAAGGGTACTGGAAAATTTAGTGTCACACACAATTGTTAATTGTGCCTCATTGTCTGAGGACATGTACCTCAACTTGGTTGATTTTCAGACTATTCTCAACGATCCATCATTGAATGAAAATATTTTGATTGGTTAGTATTCACATCTTATACTTCTATGTATATACATTTACATATGTAGATTGTAAAGAAATATACATATAATTGTTTAAGGTTTGTTTAACCGTGGTAAACACATTTCTCTAACCATTGTAAATATTATCCATTTCAGATGTAATTGGCCAAGTTGTAAATGTTGGTGAAATGAAAACCCATGACTTGGATAACAAGTTCAAGAAGAAGCTTGAGTTTGAACTCAGGTACATTAGGAATTCTTTACAAAGAATTCCTATTAAAATTGAGAACAATAAACTTAATTCAAACCAATGAAGGTAGTGATAATAGATTGATTTATCGTAATCAGAATCAACTTACCCAATTAACTAGATACATAAGGAGATTTGTAAAACCCACAATCGAATCCGCCTTGGAAGAAATCAATAAACCTGGTCGAGTTTCTGATTTGGTTCTTGATTACCACTGCCTCTACGAAATCCTTTCACATAAAAGGGACTGCACCCTGTATTAGTGATAAGCGGGTTTCAATCGCTTCCTGGTATAAAAATAGTGGTGAAATGAATCGAGAAGTGGAAACGAAGTAAGCAGTCAATGGGTTCTTTTTCTGAGGGTGATCTGAAAAACTATTAAGTTATCCAGAAATTTTTATTTTCTTTTTTCTTTTTAATAAACCCCCACCAATTGTCTATAGTATTGTTTAATGATGATTTCTTAATAATAGTGGAAAACACAAATACGGCCCAATTGAGCCCAAATACAACACAAGTACATTATTTGGGTCCATTACTTATATATATATTATTAATTAACAATTGTATACTTACGGAATATAATATAGCCTCGAAACTTAGGTTAACTTTAATTATTGGTTTCGTAAGTTGTGTATATCACAGTAAACACTTAACACTTTAACAGTTTTTAAATATGAACATGTATATAAATTTTTCCCCCGCCCTATAGCGCAGGTCGGACCCTAGTATAAGTTAATTTTCCAAACAAAGCAAGTAACTTGGACGGTACGGTGTAATTCTTGTGGTTAGACCGGACGCTCTTCATGGAGCCAGTGAGCCTGCTAAACCGGAAATGTACTTCATAGTTCATAGACTATGGGTTTTTTTTTTTTTTGCTTTTTATATTAGATTTCTATTATGTGCATCATATATGATATATGTAGCAGTATTAAATTTCTAAAAATGTGAAAGGAATTAAAAATAAATTGCAAAAAATATAATACATAATCACACATCCACACACACACACAAAAATCACTCATTGAGTCATTTCTCGAGTATATTTACATAGTCCCAAAAATATTTCAAGAAAAAAAAAACTTTGAATTTTAAAATGATTAAATGAAAACCCCAAGATAATAATATACAAAATACAAAGCGAAAAATGTGACTAGTTCCTAAACATAAATCTTACTCCATATGGTATTGCTACAAGTCAGCCCAAACATAAAAATAATTTTATGAGGACTAAAGAGAATAGAACCAAAATGTTTGACGAAGTCATAAATTGATGTGGGTAGGTAGTTGCAATTTGCAAATTGCAGTGGTGGGAGCCATGTGGCGTCTTAACTTACAAAAAACTGATGCAAAGGTCTTACGCCAAAACAACAATTATACAAAGATATTTTCCATCTAACGTCACCATCTGATCTTTGAATCTGAGATGGGAAACTTGTTGATCTTTCCAATCAGTTCCATCTCCTTCCTCTGCATTAACTATTAGGATTCATCAGAGAGAATCAGAGAGAGAGAGAGAGAGAGATCCATTTCATCAATTCAACTAAGCTAGCTTGTGTGATTGCACCAAGCCCACTTCAATTCGATCTACAGGTTCTCGAACCGAACCCCATCGATTAATTTTGACACTCTGTTTTGCCTCTGACTTCTGAACAGAGTTTTTTTTTTTTTTTTTTTTTAAAAAACAAAGCTTTAACCTTTTTGATGTTTTCTCTTAATCAAAGGATTGATTTTTATATTGAAACCATCCAAATTCTCGACTAAAGAAGAGTATCTTTTTGTTTGTTTTCCATAGCAATCACCGCGAGCTCTGTTTCTCTCTATCTATCGGTGGTATTTGATTGATGGGTGAAGAGGTAATAGTAAACCACGAAACCAGCTCTGAGGCTAAACCAAGTCCGAAGCTGACACTACTACCCCTAGTGTTTCTGATTTTCTATGAAGTTTCTGGTGGACCTTTTGGTGTGGAGGATTCTGTGAAATCAGGTGGTGGTCCTCTCTTATCCCTTTTAGGGTTCTTGATTTTTCCTCTGATTTGGAGTATACCCGAAGCTCTGGTTACGGCAGAGCTTGCCACAAGCTTCCCTGAGAATGGTGGCTACGTTGTTTGGATCTCTTCAGCGTTTGGTCCGTTTTGGGGATTCCAGGAAGGGTTTTGGAAATGGTTTAGTGGTGTTATGGATAATGCTCTCTACCCTGTACTGTTTCTTGATTACCTGAAACATTCGTTTCCGGTTCTGAACCATGTAGCTGCTCGTGTTCCTGCTCTGTTAGGCATTACGTTCTCACTGACTTATTTGAACTATAGAGGATTGCATATTGTTGGGTTATCAGCTGTTGTGCTAGCGATTTTTTCGCTCTGTCCTTTCGTTGTAATGGCTTTGCTAGCTGTTCCTCGAATCAGGCCTAAGCGTTGGCTGGTTGTGGATACTAGGAAGATTAACTGGAGAGGGTACTTTAATACCATGTTTTGGAATCTGAACTATTGGGACAAAGCTAGTACTCTTGCAGGAGAAGTTGACAGTCCTGGGAAGACGTTTCCAAAGGCTTTGTTTGGAGCGGTTTTGTTAGTCATGGGGTCATATTTGATTCCCCTCATGGCAGGGACTGGAGCTTTAACCTCCTCTTCTGAAGAGTGGAGTGATGGGTATTTTGCTGAGGTTGGAATGCTTATTGGTGGTGTTTGGCTCAAGGGATGGATACAAGCTGCTGCTGCAATGTCTAATCTTGGATTGTTTGAAGCCGAGATGAGTAGTGATGCATTTCAGCTTCTCGGTATGAGTGAGATCGGTATGCTCCCTGCATTTTTTGCTCAAAGGTTAGTCACTTAAGTCTCCAAAAGTGTTTTTTTTTTGGGGTTATGAACGATGTCCGTGGATAAGTCGGTTTTAACATGCTTTGTGTGCTGTTGCAGGTCGAAGTATGGGACACCAACGATCAGTATTCTGTGCTCAGCTACAGGAGTCATATTCCTGTCGTGGATGAGCTTCCAAGAGATCATTGAGTTTCTGAATTTCTTGTACGCGTTAGGAATGCTTCTTGAATTTGCAGCCTTTGTCAAACTAAGGATTAAGAAACCGGATCTCAACCGACCTTATAAAGTTCCCTTGAACACATTTGGAGTTTTCATGCTGTGCTTGCCTCCTTCTTTGCTTGTCATTCTTGTGATGGTTTTGGCCGCCACGAGGACATTTCTTATCAGTGGAGTGATCATCATTCTCGGGTTCTGCCTGTACCCGCTCTTAACACTTGTGAAGGAGAAACGATGGGTGAGATTTATCCCGGAGGAAACAAGACCAGTTTCAGGTGTTCCATCAGAGTCACAGTTGGATGAAGAACATGGAGATGAGTCTTCTGCTAGTCTTCTCCCATGATCACACACCACCTGTAAAAGACAAACCAACAACAGTTAGTGATTCTTGCACAAATCTTTAAAGGCGCATGGTAAGTCTTGTATAGATTGTAAAAATGCAATTTACTTATGTCTTGCTCAACTTCTGGTTAAAGTACAGAAAACAATACAAGAAAGTATTGTAGAAGCAGGAGGGGTTCTGAGTAAATTAAATTGTTTAAAGCATGTATTGGTTATGGTTACAGAATGTATATACACATAAGACTTAAATTTTGTTGATATCTGCCCACATTTTCTAATTTTCAAATCTTGGATTTAAAACATTTGCACTTTTGATATCTTCTCTGCTTCTCATCTTTGCTTATTGGATCTCTTTCTCTGGCTTATTGGAGCCTTGGAGATATTTACCATGTAATTTAATCCAAGAAATTCATGGTATGAGATTGAGATAGAGAATGTGGTTAATGTTTCTGCGGCTTTGGATAACGAACTTAAACCACAAATGGCTACATCACTCATTATTTGCTATTTATGTAATGAATGTGATTCGAAACATCAAGCAAGAATATAATCTGCAGTGTCAAAAAGAATCTTGGCGTTCTGAGGTTTTTATCTCATGTGGTGCGGTCCATTGTCCATTGTCCTTCTACCTTTCTCTTTCATGCCATGCTCGAGTCTCAGACCATTCAAGCGTCGCACTACTATGTCTATGTGCCTTTGCTGACCGGAAGAGCTACAACAAAGCTAGGCCTTAGAGGACTTTCTATTTTCCTTCGGTTTGTTCAATTTTTTTTCTCATTTGTTCTCTTTCTGGTAGATACTTAATTTTAACATAAGTTTGTCCTTTTGTAGTACTTTTGGGAGAAAAATATTTGAGAGTTTTTTCTCCAGTAATACGTTTTTTTCCAAAACAATTTTTTTACTGTTACAGTTTTTGTAAAGATGCTTAATTGATTAAATCTTACCGAAACTAACAGTTTAATTTTGTGTGCTTTTCGTTTAGTTTTCTCGAAACATAATAATTATATTCTTCTTTAAATTAAAGCTACACCCTTTGCACTTGAGAGGTTATAGATTGAAGCATAATTCTAAATTTATGTCGCATCAAAAGAAAATAAATGGGAAAATAGGATAAGGAAGTTAAGAGACATTTTTGAAAAGATTCCCACCTGAGGCTGAGATGGGAGGTTCTTTGAACCAATTACAACAAATCATATAAATAATGTTCTATAGTTTCGGATAAACAAAAGAAATAACAAGTCTTGTGTTTTTTTCTTACTTGCAAAATTATGTGTATGTGAATTCCACTATATTCCTTCATATTTTGTTTGGTGTCATTTTTAATAGATATATAGACCTCAAAATAGTTCAAAGTCCGGACCGGATTGGGGTCGCTGATATGATGTGTTCGAATAGGAGTCACGACGATATAGACATTTTATTATATAAATAAAGTATAGTTTCAAAAGTTACTAACTTACCGTAATACATGTCAATTTTAAAAATTATTAACTCATCAGATTATAACAAGTGTCAATTTTACACAAATTTTTAATTTTCAAAGAAGAAAATCTTACTAACTTATCAGATCGTGACACGTGTTAATTTCAAAAGTTACTAACTCACCAGATTGTGACAAGTGTCAATTTTATACAAATTTCTAATTTTAAAAGAAAAAATCTTTTTAAAAAATCAAGAAATAAAAAATTACTAATCATAAAATCTTATTATAAAAAGTTAGGTTTTCAAAATTAGTCATTAACAGGATCATGACATGTGTCAAGTATACTGATGAGATGTTGAAATATATCAAAAATTATTATTTTTTCAAAACAGCTAATTAAGATAATAGCATTAAACCTACATAAAATTTACATGTTAATATCTAAAAAGAAATTTCCTAAATCAAAAAGGAAAATTAACAAACTAATATATCTTTCATTGTAAGCTAATTATATTATACGTGTTTTCTTAATTAGATTTTGACATGTATAAACAAAAAAAAAATCATTAAACATGTATATTATTATTAATCAATAAATAGGGAATAACAAATCTAAAAAGAATAACATAAGTTATGTCAAAAGAATTGTTATTTTTGAAACATAATAGGACAGCTAATTAAGAAAATAACATTATATCTACATAAATTTACATGTTTAGAAAGTTTTGATCTTTGATTTTTTCCTGATATAATTTTGCTTATCTATTGTGGGTCTTTTATTCGTGCAGGTTCTTCAATGGAAGTTATCATATGAAATGAAATGGAATCAAAGTATATAAAGCCCGCTAAATTAATCGAGGATGTAGATACTGATGGATGTTCCAAAATTGATTCTACAGTTAGTAGCATTATAAGTTTCGAAGATAAATCGATGGTTGATGTTTCTGGTCAAAATCTAGAGTTTTCTCTTCTGGATAATGTCAATGATTCCGGTACTGAAACAAAAGCTACTTGATCGAGTAATTGAGAAGCGATTTTGAAATTTGGGAAATTAGAACTGTAAACCGTTTTAAAATTGGTTTCAAACCGTATTTGTGTGGTTTTTTATCGGGTTAGGTTCGTAATCCGTTTAAACCCAGGTATATAGAGAAATATATGAGAACTTTTGATTGGGTAGAAATAAGTCGAGAACTTACGATTCGAGAATATTTGAGACGAGGTCATAGTTCTAAATAATTTTGGTACAATGTGATACTTCTGAGGAGTGAACAAGTCATCGACCCTTTAACCTGATTATGACATGTATCATGTTTTTGATTGTTTATAAAGTTTTTATTTTGAATTTTGTATAATTTTCAAATTTTAAATTTTATCATGTTATATTAACTTTCTTTCAATTTCTCAATAAAAAAACTTTTATTGGATTGGTCATAAAATCAGTGTACTCGAGTAGATAATTTTCACCAGTTGTTCATCCAAAATATCTTTGGACTAAAAAATTTTATGGTTAAATAACTTATGTCACAAAACAATTTTAGTAATTATAAACACTATAATTACGCCAAAATGAAAGTAAAGCAACATAAAATTTGTTTAAATGACATTTTAGGTGGTGATAAAGAGCATACTTTAACAATAAAATAATTTTGGGTGTAAGAACATATTTTTAATGGTAAAACATACAGTAAAATTGTACATGGTTGTTAATTATATGTTGTTTTTATGAATTCTTTGTATGTAAAATATTTTGTAATAAGTTGTGAAATGTTCTTGAAATTTGACAATAATAATATTTGTAATGATGAGTATTTGGCAAAAGTTTTGGTGGGATATAAATTAGCTTTTTATTGGAATAATTTTTATAATATATTTAAAATTGAAAAATATAAATAAGTGTATGAAGGTAAATCTCTTATGATTGAGAGATGACATCATCATAAGGGGACACTATATAGTATATGTAACTATATATATATTGAATAATCTCAAGGAAATGAGAGGAATGGTATATACGTACAACGTTTGATTATGTTCCTTTTCATATGATGGATGAAGAAGTTTAATAGTTAATTAGCTGTGACTTGTGACTATGTGAGTTTGTGTGACTTGTAAAAAGAACTTTTGAGATGTGTCAAAAAAAAGATGTGGCGATACACTATTACACTTAATTGCGACATGAACCCTCACAGCTGAGGTAGTACAAAACTGTGAGCATGGGGAGTGTATGGTTTTGTGTTGAGAATATCAAGAACGGTGACACAATTAGATGCATACCCTAAGCACGCTGATTTCAGACGGAATTTCAGACGGAAAAAATTCGTAGGAAATTTCCAACAGTTTTCCAAGAGGTTTCCGACATATTTCCAAGGATATTCTGAGGACATGACGACTCTCAGAAAACTCTCGGAAATCATGTCTCTTGGAAATCCCTTGGAAAACAGAACTCTTAGAATTCTCTCGCAAGGCTTTGGTCCTTGGAAAACCGTCGCAAATCTAGACTCTCGGAAATTCGTCGAAAAGTTTTGTCCTCGGACTTCCGTTGGAAACTAAATGCCCTTGAAAATTCCTCGGTAATTTGACGTCCTTAGAAATCCCTTGGAAATAAATGACCCTTGGAAATCTGTCGAAAATTTCCGAGAGATTTCAGACGAGTACTAATTTTCGACAAACGTTTTCCAAGGACTTTTTATTCTCGTTAATTCGTCGGAAAGGGCTGTTTCCAAGGGGTTTACGACGATTTTGTCTCTCGAAAATAGGCTGTTTTCTTGTAGTGGTCTATCAAATGGTGATACGCTTAATTATACACTTATGCTGCAGCCATACTTATCATTCGGCTTGCTTTGATCCTTGGCTTGAGATTCATGGAGACTGGCACTTACTGCCGTGGATTGGTTGTAATCCATGAACTGGAAGAGGAACCTAAACATTGAATCCGTTTTTGTCATGATTTGAAACACTTGCAATTTCCAAGGCTGAATCATTATGGAATTAAAAAAAAAAAAATCATCGTTTTCTGAATGTATTATGAATTGAAGATTTTAACTCAAAAACTCTTGCGTACGTAAAAAGGAACTGATGATGATCAACTGTAAATACTAATCATAGTCATAGCTCTTGATCGGTCACACGATTGTTCCTTATTAAACTTTTGTTATGATTATTACCACATGGCTTCTTTTGTTTCTTTACTTAAATAATTCCTATTTAAATCCAGAAAATGTGTAACGACGACCACTTCAATTTCATGCAAACTAAACGGCCCAGTAAAACAAAATATGACCGATCTTCTCTTAAAGGACATCAGTAGTCATCTATAGAAACACATTTATTTAATATGAAGTCTCAAGGAATCAATATTTCGCAACCGATCAAACACGGCGTCTGATATATATTTGCTGATAAAAGCATATACGTACCGGACAAGGACTACTACTAGACTAACTAGGACATGAGATATATACGATTGATTCTTATTATGGGTGCTGCTAACTGTGATTAATCATTTTGAAATGGTATGTTAAAACATTTCGCATCAGAAATGAGAAAAGACTAACCAATATAGCGTATATAAGAAATCTTGGTCGATCAATTTATCATCAAATGGTATTGAATTAAAAACCATGATGATTTCTAAAATCTGATTTGGTTAGTCTTACTCGCTCGTTTTGTTTTGATAATTTTTTTTAGGGTGAGATAATGTAATAAGCTAATCAAAATATATGATCTGAGTTCAAATACAATGTTTAGTTTTTGATAGGTGGTGGTCGCTCCTAAGTAGTACCAAAAATTAAAGTTATAAAAGAAAGGATTTTTTCCTACGTTGGGTTGCCCTTAGTTATGGGTAATATTGCAAGTCTTCATGGAAATAAATTCTAGAACAGAACTGTCAACAATCAAAATGGCATTATTCACATCAATGAATGACTGAAACCCACCCCTTTCATTTTTTTTTTTTTGTACCATCATATTCTAATCTTTGCCGACAATTTGTTACATTTTGTTTTGGGGGTTAAAGCAAGCACAAGCTAACTCAAGTACGTTTTAATGTTAGAGTGTCTAAGTTTGTGTTTTTATCTCTCAAGTGTTAGCTTCTCCCAAACCATTCCTTTTGTTATGATTTGTGCTATATATGGATAATGAATATGAAGCATAAGGAGATGATCCTATATATTTCCAAGTAATACTATTATATATCTACGAAATAAAAAATAAGAAAAGAGTACGGTTACAAATTGTTTTTGTTGGTTGAGAGAGAGAGAGAGAGTTTTAAATTGGATAGAATCCAAAGAGTTGGTGTGTAATCGGGTAAAGACAAGAGATGAGAGAGTAAAAAAGCAGTCAAAAAACACAGAGTGGCTAAGTGACAGTAGTGCATCAAAGCTTCTCCCATGTCCATGTCTCAAATCATATGCTCTCAAACCTTCCCACGTTCTTTCACATGCCCCTTTCATTTATTTTCTTCTGTTAAATTTTTTATATATTATTATTATTATTATTGTTATTATTATTATTATTATTATCCTATATATAATAATGTGTCTTATTTTCCTTTATTTTCTGTTTTATCTTTTCTTAACCAAAGTGTTTTGGGTTTGCCCATAATATTTTCTTATAGGATCATGTGGTAGCTCCACAAAGCTTAAATTATGATTCTTCAAGACAAACATGAACTTGACTCTGGCAAAGTGGCAATAGTGAAACACTGTTTTCTACCCAAAAAAAATAGTAAAACACTGTTTCTAAAACCGGTTTGAGCTATTTTTGTTTATTACATGATTATCAGATATTTATATATATATAGACTAAATAATACTCCATCCGTTTTAAAATATAAGATATTTTGAGTGAAATCACACAGATTAAGAAATAACCACTTTAGAAAAGTTCAACCAATCATAAACAAAACTATATAAAATAAATAATAAAAAATATAAAATTAATATAAAAGTTACTTAAAAAGTTGAAAATATCTTATATTATGAAACAAAAAAAATCTCTAAAACATCCTATATTATGAAACGGAGGGAGTAACATATTTATTCAATACTTTGATGTATATAGCATGGTCTCCTTCGTTGTTGGAGGTCATTAGTTTGTTTATTCTCTTGAAGCCTTTTGGATTTTATTGAAATTTAATCAACTTAATTACATATAAAGTAAAATAATTCATCATTTCTTGATCGCTAAGTTGTCACTTGGTCCTTGTATTTCTGTCGCTAGGTTTATTATAGTATCATGATTAATTGCTTGTTTAGTCTGCAAAATTTAAGAAAGTTATTTTCGTAATAAATTTTGAATCTTCGTAGCCAAACTACTCTGATTTGGAATATATGTTTTCTAATCATAATTGAGTTATGCAATGATCTCCAAGTTTGGGTCTACGTGGACTTTGGATCATATGTTATTAGCTTTTTATAAAGCGTTTGATACAAAGTAAACGATGCTTTTCTAATAAAGACGTTCAAATTCAAAACGTGAGAGTGGCAACTTTTTGCAATATTGATGTTGAAATTGGAACAAACTTCTTAATCCAAGTATTTTTATTAATGTACATTAATGCATAAAATTCTTTGTGATTCCATCACATGCTTTTTTAAAAATAAATAAATATTGTTATATATCATAAGAATATGGATAGCTAGTAATAGTATTAGTTAAAATGAAGAAATCCAACATTCCTTAAAATAATGGTTCATTGTAATCACATAAAACCAAGCTACTTGTCAAAATAAATAAATTCAACACAAATGCTAAACTATAAGATTTTTTTTTTATTTCTCTCTTTTTTTTCAAAACTTTTCAAAAAAAAAAAAGATTACCTCATATACTTTTTACCCAAAAGAGAAGAAGAAAAAGGCATATCTTATAAGCGAAGGGACTGCGAATTTTGCAACATGAGGTGCCCACTACTAAAGGACGACAATCATGAATCATTTACAATCCTCTCTATTGAAAACATCAAAGCAACAATACAATACTATTAGTAATACTATAATATATCCTCCTCTTATATGGTTATCTCTATTTTCTTATATACTAGAAGAGAGTGAGATATAGAACAGAAAGAAAAAGAAAAAAAAAAGTAAAGGAGGACAGTTGTAATCAGAAAAAAAAAAAAAGTCATTAATTTTACCAAAAGCAGAAAGATAGTCCCCAAGCATTCATTCAAAGAAGAGTCAAAATGGACCCTCTTATTCATTTATAAGATCTCATCCCCACATCAATTAATTGTATACATCCAAAGAAATATTTAGTAATTCGATGGTGGTTTAACAAGTAGTATTAAATAACTTTCACCAAACATAACAAAGCGAAAAAGAAAACTCAACTTCGTATCAAGAAATATCAAAATTTATGGTTAACTAACTAACTTATATTCGAAAAATTCTTAAAGCCATGCAAATGAGATCTTGACTGTTAATAGTCATAAATGTGGCCGTGTGTACGCGACTCTCGAGGGGTTATCTCTATCTCTTTCTCGTTGCCAAATGCCAAACAACTAGGAGCTGAGTTTATCTATGTTCACATTATTATTACTGTTGATTAAAACCCCAAAGACCAAATCCAAAAACACCATTTTTACATTATCTTGATGAGTGTGAAAATGTCATTTTCTCTTTGGCATCTTTCTTGTTTTGTTCACATTATGTTCTGCACTTTCTTCAACAAGTGGCCAGGAGGATATTGAATCATATCATGGCAGAGAGACCAGAGGCCATTATATGGAAGATCAGAAAAAGCGAAAAACCAAACATATCTCCATAGATTGAAAAAGAGAGATGAACAATTCAAGATTCAGAGTTAGGGGGTAACAACAAACACTTAATGCTATAGGTAAAGCAGGGCAATTCTCCTTCTCTTGCCTTCACCTTACTCAAAATATTGAAGGTGAGAATTTAAAAAACTAAACCCAAACTGAAAGATAAGTAAAACCAAATCCAAACTCCATCTCATTCACCAGAGATTTAGAGTAAAAAGGATGATTCATTTGAGTTCGGTTTGAACCCATGAATCATCGGTTATGCTAACAAACCTGATTCCTAATCAATAGAGCTGCTAAAAGGGGGGGGGTTAGCTTAAGTTACCGGCGTATGAACACATTGCATCTGATATTTTTTTCATCTGAAAGTCATCATCATCGGCTAATGCTACCTTCAAGGGTTGTTTTAGTCATAAGCTCTCTTTAAACGTTAGACATCAGTATGCCAAACCGGGCGGTGATCTTCAAAGCTCTCATTCTCCAAGGCTGCAACTTTGGCCCTGTGCGCTGCAGACAATCCGAGCGTGTTGTTCTTCCCTCTTTCCTCTTGTGGGTACTCGCAGGATTCTGTTAAAGAACCAGTCTTGAGATCAGCTGGTGGTATAAAGCAATCGAGAGATAGACCAGGAACGTTAAACGCAACTTCCTCAATAGTCCAGCTTTCTTCCATCTTTGTCCTCGTGTGGCTCATCGCCACTTCCCCAAATCTGAAAAGGGTCACAACCGAGTGTCCCGAGTGAGCGATCATGATCCCTTCGACCATGCGGTAATCGTCTAGGGACGAGTTGTAAGTGGTCTCCCAGAAAACAGTATCTCCACCGTTGGACTGGATCCGAGTCAAATGTGAATCCTCAATGTGAACTAAGAGTCCTGTTTTCTGACTGAAGTAGCCAAATAGAACGTGCCTTATGATCTCAGCTGGTCCTTCGCTCCTGGCCTTTAGAGTTTCAGGGTCAGTGCATAGCTTCAAAATGAAGCAATCTTCACCATTCACCTTCTTCTCTCCTATACACTTCGCTTCCGCAAACATAGCAGCAGTTGTTCTCGGATCTAGTCCCTGAATCAACCAGAAATCACAAAAAACACTAAGGATCTCTATGATCTCTGTTAAAAATTCAAAACCCTTAAACAGAGTCGTCTTACCTGAAGTCCACGGCGGAGAGGCCTCACAGGTCCTTTAGCGGTATGAGAACCAAGCCAAGGAGTGTGTCGCCAAACGAGCTTGCCGTTACAGCCAGCACGAACCTTACTACCACCAACAGCAAGTTCAACGTACCACATATCAGGATTCATTTGCCAAAGAACAAAACCTCCAGTCTCAGCCTTAGATGGGTTTCGATTCCTAACAGTTCTAGTAGCCGTTTCAAGCTCTGAAGTAATCATCTTGAGTTTCCCCATAGCATAAGCGTTTTTAATGGAGTTCTGTAGCTTCTGACCACCGGAAGCTGCAGTGTACTGTTGAAGAATATACTGAGCAGATGATGTTTCCTGCAAAAAACAGTAAGAAGAAGAAGTAGGAATCAGGACAATGATGAACAGTAAAAAGTCTTCTCATAAAGCTCAGAAGAAGAAACCAAAGAGATAAAAATCAAAACTTTTTTTTGTTTTTGTTTAATACTCTCAATAACTAAACTAGTTTGTAAGAAAAAAAGTATCAAATCCCACCAAAGAATATGACATCAATTTCCACCAACCAACGACCAATGAAAAACATTCTGAAGAACTTAATAATTCAATTAAATCTGAAGAAAGTTTCTAAAATCAAATCTCTTGAAAATGATGGAAAAAAAATCTGAACTTTGGAAGAAAGAAGTAAGAAGAAGAGAGAGAGAGAGACTAACGATTGGAGTGTTTTTTATACTAAGGTGAGGCAAAGGATCAGAGGAAGAGACATGAATAGGAGCAAGAGGAGCACCCATTACTCCCAAAAGAAGTCTGAGATCATTTCTCCGATAAGCCGCCGTGGCAGCAACAGACGGAGCACGAGAAAGCTGCCCTTTAACCCAATGACCTAAACCCGACCCGAGTCGTTTAGATTCTCCTAGATTCCCACCTCCTCCTCCTCCTCCTCCTCCTTCATCTGGATCAGGACCTTCCATTACAGGTCTCAAACTTCCGGATCTCCCGATTAACTGCTCCGGTTGAGCCAAATAGTAACCTCCGCCGCCACCTCCTCCTCCTCCGGCTCCTCCGGTGAAGTTCTTTCTCCCCCAAGTGAGAGCTGACATGGGCGAATTAGAACGAGCAGGACTAACGGAACGAGACCTTGTCCTGGATCGCGACGGCGAAAGACCTCTCACAACTTCGTCTCTGAGAGATGAGAAAAAGCCTTGTTTTTTCTCCATTTCAGTAAAAAAAAACTAAGCTTTTGCTTCTCTACTTAATCTTCTCCGTAGCAAACGTAAGCTTTTATAACAACGATACAGAAATGGGTTTTTTTAACGAGAGAGAGAGAGAGTTATGTGTGTGTGAGCTCGCGAAGTGAAGAAGAGAGAGTCTTTATTTAACCTTTTTTTTTCTTAAGAAGGGAAGAGGGAGAAGAAGACAGTGATCTGATGTAAATGACGCTTTTACCCTTCAGTTGTTTGTGGAATTTCTAGTTTGGGGAAAACCACGCGCGATATGACAAGTACACGCGCCGGGTGAGATGTTCTTTCCAACCTGGCTTACGCATGAGGGACACGTGGACGGCGAGAGATGGCGAGTAAACAGTACTCGCTGGAGAAACATACACTCTGTGGGGATTTGTTAGCGCCGTTAAGGATGGTGGACGATCTCTTTTTTTTTTCTCATTTAACAGTTTTCGTTAAGTTTTCACATCTGTGAAAAATAAATAAAAGTAGTAAAGTGGCAGCGGTAAATTAGGGACAGAACTGTTAAACCTACCTTTTTTTTTTAACCTGTAGCCTATATAATTCGATTTGTATGATGTCAACAAAACGATATGTGTACATCTTACAACAAATTTAATAAATAAATAAAAATAAATTAGGTTTGCAATATTTTTGTACTGTTTGTTTACAAAACTTTTTTTTTTTTTGACGATCATTTACAAAACATTTCTATAAATGTTATTGTACAAAAATGTCGGCCTCTTCTGATGTTTGGTTTATAAATTGTTTCCTCTCTATGGTAATAAATTCGTTTTTTTTTCCTTCCAAATGGTTTGAATCTTTAGATCTTAGGCTAATCATCAAGACCTTTAGAAAATAAGATGTTGTTCCTATAATTATTTAAATCTTTACAATGACAAAAAGAATACAATGATTTTTATAGATTGTGCCTGCAATTCGTTCCCTAAACTTAATTCACATGATAAGAACGTTTCTCATCTACTTATATGTATAGTTGATATATCATATTTTTAAATCCTAACAAAAATCAGTATACTTCATAAGTATAATTACATTCGTAGCATGGAAAACTTGAATGTGGCTTAACTAGATACTTTCAAACTGATCATTGATCTTTAAGTTCTATAAAATCGATCATTGATATCTAGATTAAGATGGTACTGGTACCCTATCTCGTAAGTCGTAACAAGTCCTAGTTTATTGTCCTGACTTAATAGAAAATACACGCATCACATGGCAATTTCTTCTTTCTGTTTTTCCCCCGAACTATTTAACAATAATACTTTTGCGAATAGGAAAGAAACATTCTAATCAAGTAAATCTTTTGCAGTTCTAATAAAGTATGTCGATACTGAGGATGATTGAAGATATTAATTTACTTACAAACACGGAGATATAAAGAGATAGTATTTGAGTTGTGTGTTTACTTCAAGAGAAAGGAACAAAAAAGAGGTCTTAGGAGAGGTTTCTTCTTTATCCGACAGACAGAACAACCATTTGTGTATGTTTTTATTGGCCAATTGCGTAAAGATAGCAACTCTTCCTTATATATCTTTATCTAATAAAATTGTGATTTGTTTGACAATTAACACTTCCGTTCTGTATTGTAATAATAATGATTATTGAACACACTCCTCACATCAACATGGTTAGGGGGCATTATGTGAATATAAATTTGGCTTCCCGGATAATATATTGGAGGACTAGTACTTAGTGTCGCGCATCCACGAAATGGGCCTAAGGCGTCTGTGATTGAGTGAAACGGAAAACAAAAACGAGGAGAATATATCAGTTCAGTCCTATACTATTTAGAGCAGGGGAACACTTATCATAGCTTTTTCGTTTCTGCTTGTACAAATAAGTGAAGATCAGCTGAATAAAAAATAAAAGCGATGCCAACATGCATAGCTGGTATATCACTTGTTAGGATAAACTTGGTTTTTTTTAATAAAAAATATTCATTCTGAATTTTAATGGTGGTGATGGTATACTATTACACGTTTAAAAAAAGATGCGAGACTTTAACAAATATATATATATATATATATATATATATATTATGATTCTACTATTTTCATTATTCACCATCTTTGTTTGGTGATTTCCTTAAATATAATGAACATATTAATAATGTAATTAGAAAATATATTGTCTTTAATCTATGAAAACAATGTACATATTAGCATTTTAAATTTGTTCTAATAACTTTATTCAGCTAAAATATTTATGTTATTTGAAACATTTCAAATATTGATATGAAAATTTTTTTCTTTCGATGACCGGTCAGATAACTACAAGATTATTGTCTACTTGTACTTTGTTATTCAAAACTTAATATCCTATAAGATAAAAATAAATTGTGACACACAACAATGTTTAAATATATATATTAGATGCCAGATTTTACATATAATTTCAATTTTTTATGAAATAGATTAAAATACTACAGCTTTTGAGTAAAAACAAAAATATATTCATAAATGCTATAGTACAAATGTTCATATTTTGTAATATGTGTGAAATACCCTAAAATAGTACTCTTTGTGATTTAAATATATTTTTAATTAAAACCCCCTTTTTCCCATATTTAACGTAATCGATGTATAATAAATTCTAAAATTCAACTTTTTTTGTAATGCATAATGGATTTTTTTTTTAGTTACGTAAAAATGTTGAATGGTGGATATTTTTTCTTTAGTTACGTAAAAATGTTGAATGGACGCGCGGAAAGTATATAGAATTATAGATAAAGAAACTGACTTATTAAGTTGTTGTCAATGGTCAATATGTAATTTAGTAGTTGTGGCTTCAACATCCGTTGAAACCATGAGTGTTCATTATACTCTATACTTGATTAATTCATATGTGAATATTAATGATTTCATCTCCCCACGAACAAAATAATTAACAAAAACATTTCCTAAAAGGTTACGTAGCAATTAATTTCGAACTTAAATGTCTCTATCTCATATCATACCATGTGATGAGAACTTTTTAGTCTTTTAGGATTTGATCAACTATTTCTTTTCTGAGTCATAATCAACTAGTTTATTTATTGATTAATGATTTGATTCTGATAGTTATACTTAAAACGGTTAATTATACCGATATATGTTTATAATTATGACTCCGAGGCATGCAACCACACTAGCACTGTAACTCTGTAAGAGTGTAAGCACCCGAGCTTCTGAATCGATCATATGTTTAAATGAGGACCATAGTGTCCATCTTGGATACTACTTGTGAAGAATATATATATATATATATATATATATATTCGTATTCATAAAGTAAAACCATAATCTAGATTCTAGACTCTAGAGATTAATTGATTGAAGCTCGATGTTGAATGATTTAAAAAGTCTAGTGATGCCGTAAACTAATTATGCTCCTACTCAAGAATAAATAAGTAATCTGAAGATAGTTAATATAACTTAATATGATAATTAATAACGTTCGAAGCGTGAGAAATATAGAAGGACAAGCTGCACGTGAATGTCTTTGAAATTCGTTTCGAATGGTCAAAAGAACAAAGAAGAGAGAAGAAAAAAAAAACGCATACGCGTTAACTTTTTCAGGGTGTGATAGTGGTTACAGCTAAGGTAGGACTTATTTTATTTCTAGGTCGATGGAAAAAGAAAAACTTAAAATTGTCTTTGTACAATTAAAAAGAATGACTCATTTGTGTACTAAAGAAAATTCGATGGTAGGGACCATGTGTATCTCTGTAATATTGGTCGTTCTATAAAAGACGAAGTGGTTAGTCTTTGTAATTAACTAATTATATAGAAAACAATTATTTTTTGATTTTATTTTATTGATTCGTCTTATTGGTAGAATTCTATTAGCTATTTTTTTGAAAAAAGGTTGGATAGAAGAAGAAGAGTATGAAACCAAAGAATATTGGTCACCCAAACGGCCAGACATATTATAGTGGATTTAGACTATGATAGTGAACACAATAAGTCAGCAACTAAAACAAGTAGGCATCCAAACGATTACAAGTAGGTGTTCAAATGACTTTATCAGTATTTCTTATCCATAAAATGTTAAGATTTAACGATATATGTAATATATAGTAGTTGCACAAAATATAAATAATTTCCTCTACGCATATTAACGAACCATTAATTTTAAAATAGTTTACCCTAGAGAATTTAAGTAATCACCTAAATCTTCGTGAGATTTTTTTTTTTCCACTACATTTGGTTTTGATAATATGGAATTTTATACCGGAAAGGAGACTAGCTAAAGGCTTGTGAAAAAGCAGAGTTGTATTTGGGCTATAATTTATACCGGAAAGGAGACTAGTTGGAATTTTATACCATGCATAAATTTTTTGATTTATTTGCCTAATTTAGTCCACAACGTCCATATTTATCACACAGTAGTAGCCGTAAGCCTGTAACTCCTTTAGAGACAAAATAGCTAGTCAAAAATACTCAACTAAGTACTAACTACTAAGTGCATGCATGCAAATGTTATTTGCTATTATTAGTAGGATGTCGGCCCGTACGTTACCGTAGAGGAAACTGAAAACTTGAAATGATTAACATTATTAATTTCACATTTCGAGTGAATTTTTTTTGATAATTTTTTAATTGTATTATATAAAAGTCATAAATAATGACTAAAATGAATTAACCAAATTAGTTAAATAAAATATTTGTTATATATATATATATATAAATGAAAAATCGATTCAGTGATAATAAGAGAATAATGTTAAAGATATATAAATCTAGGTTTACCGAATCATATTCAGATAATCAATTTTGAAAGATATTCACATAGAATAAAATTTAAATTATTATTCTATCAAAATTTATAAAAAATAATAAGAGAATCATGGAGAAAGAGGTCATAGCTGCAACTGCAACCAACCAAATTGACTAAAAAGATAAATCTATGAAAAATTAGAAATCACAATTAATTACCTAAATCAATACTTGAAAGAGATGATCAATACAGTTAGATGGAAAACGACACCAAACAAAAGTTAGATGAATGAATCAATAATTAAAACAATCTAATTTTTTTAACAAGATGAGTGAATTAATGTTGATTAATAAATTAAAAGAAAATAATACCCAGAATTTTCAAATTTGGAGGTATTAAACAATAGTCAAATAACAAAAACTCTTTTCAAGGTCTATATATATATATATATATATATATATATATATATATAAACAAAGAGGTGTGAAACAAAAATGTGCGAAAACTAACAAATGTGAACATTGAAAGCTGAGAGTACGACGAAGAAACACAATTGTTAGATCAAAATATTGCAACTTTTAAGATCATTAACAAATCTAAACAGTTAGATGAGATAATAAAAATAATCTCATCAGTTATATTTAAATTGACCCCTAAAAGTGAGTTTGCTATAATATATCTTATTATATAAAGTATGGTTTCAAAAGTTACTAACTCACCAGATCGTGCCACATGTCAATTTTAAAAATTACTAACTTATAAGATCGTGACAAGTGTCAATTTAATACAAATTTCTAATAAAAAAAAGAATCTCTAAAAAAAATTAGCTATTAACATGATCATGACACATGTCACGTATATTGATGAGATATTGACACATGTCAAAAAATAACATTAAATCTAAATCTACATAAAATTTACATGTTTATATCTTCAAAAATTCCTAAATCAAAAAGGAAAATTAACAAAAATAATCTATTTTCTATTGTACGCTAATTATATTATATATTTTTTCTCAATTAGATTTTGACATGTATAAACAAAAAATAATAATACATTAAGCATTAAACATGTATATTATTATTAATCAATAAATAGTGAATGACAAATTTAAAAAGAATAACATAAGTTATGTCAAAAGAATTCTTATTTTTGAAACGTAATAGGACAGCTATTTAAGAAAATAACATTATATCTAGATAAAAATTATGTTTGTGAAGTAATCTTAGTGCAATGGTCATTAGTAACTCCAATTGTATAATGCACCATAACACGGGGGATCGAGTCCCGCTATCTATGAATGTAGGGATTTGGCTAATGAACCGGCCTGTTGTGGCTCAAATGTTGACCAAAAAAAATATTATTTGTTAATATCAAAAGTTTTGATTTTTGATTTTTATTTCCGATATAATTTTGCCGATCTATTGTGTGGTCTTTGATTCGTGAGGGTTCTTCAATGGAAGTTATCAGATGCAATGAAATGGAATCGAAGTATATAAATCCCGCTAATTTAATCGATGATGGAGACACTGATGGAGGTTCCAAAAGTGATTTTACAATTAGTAGCATTATAAGTTTGGAAGATTAGTCGGTAATTGATGTTTCTGGTCAAAATCTATGAGTTTTCTCTTCTGAATAATGTGATGATTCTGGTAATAAAACAAGAGCTGCTTGATCGAGTAATTGAGAAGCGATTTTCAAATTTGGAAAGTTGGAATAGTAAACCGTTTTAAAATTGGTTTCAAACCGGATTTATGTGGTTTTCTATCGGATTTGGTTCGTAAACCATTTAAACCCAGGTATATGGAGAAATATATGAGAACTTTTGATTCAGATAGAAATAAATTTAGAATTTACGATTCGAGAATATTCGAGACGAGTCATAGTTTTAAATAGTTTTGGTATAATGCGATACACTTCTGAGGAGTAAATAGGTCGTCGATCCTTAACTTGATTATAACATATGTCAAGTTTTGGATTGTTTATAAAGTGTCTACTTTTTTATTTGAATTATTTAAGACTTATATATACTATCGTGATTATAATTTTCAAATTTTTATTTTTATTATGTTATATTAACTTTTTCTCAGTTTCTCAACTTTTATTAGGTTGGTTATAAATTCATTGTAATAGAGTAGATAACTTTCACCAGTTGTTCATACAAAATATATTTAGAGTAAAAAAAATTCATGGTTAAAAAAATTATGTCACAAAATAATTTTAGTAATTTAAAGAACTATAATTATGCCAAAATGAAAGTACAGAAATATAAAATTTGTTTAATTTGATCATAATATATTGTATAGGTGGTGACAAAGAATATACTTTAACAATAAAATAATTTTGTAAGATCATAATTTTAATGATACAAGATAAAGTAAAATTGTACATGCTTACTAATTAGATGTTGCTTTGATGAACTCTTTTCATGTAAAATATTTTGTGAATAAGTTGTGTAACGTTTTAAATTTTTTGACAATAATAATACTCATAATGATGAGTATTTGTTTTGGTGGGATATAATTTAGCTTTAAATTATTGTAATAATTGTTATAATATATTAAAAATATATAAATATAAATAAGTGTACGAAGGTAAATACAAATATGATTTTTTTCTAACTAAAATTAGTTATATATTTAATTCAGGAAATATTTTTTTTCAATATTTTTTAAATTTGTTTAATATTTAGGATTTATTTTTTCAACAAAATTTTAAACCCGTACATTGTGCGGGCCTTTATCTAGTAAACATATAAATCTATGATTTTATTTATTAACTTGTAAGTATAAAAAATACTCATAAAACAATAAATTTGAAATTTGTTTTTGTATTCCATAAAAGTTTATATATAATAAACAAAGAGGTGTCAAATATAAAACATAGAAGGGTAAAAAAATGTGAAAAACTAATAGGTGCAATTTTTGACATTTGTTTTTTATGTTATAAGTGCCTAGGGGATTTAAGTGGAGATGAATTCCAGATGGTGAAGACGTTCTTGACAAGTTTGAGTACATTTGGAGTGGAAGCACCTCAAGAAAGGATACAAGAACTTGTAGAAATTGTTGAAGATCATGTAGGTGGAAAACGCCCTGGAAATGGAGTGGGTAAGGTGGATGTAAAGAAGGCTCGTACAGAGTGATGGTGTTTTTTTTTTTTTTGTCTATAGATTCTCGCAGTTTTATAACCGGTTCTTGTATTTCGTCTTTTTTTTCAAAATCAAGAAATGAATACGAGTTGGTTTTACTACTGCCGATTCCGATTCCATAAAGAAATGAATTGTAAATTCTACCACGGGATTGGTATGAATGGGCCTCATAAGAAGACCCATTAAGAATATAATGCATAAGGAGGCCCAAATAACACGTATCTCTGTCCGTTCCCTTCATCTGAGAGAGAGGCTCTCTTCTTCTTCTTCTTCATCTTCTTCTCAATTCACACCCATCGAGTTTCTTTCTTCTCGAAAAATCTCGCGGGACATTTCACGGGCGGGCGAGGGAAAAAGGTAAAATTTTGGCGGAGAGAGAGATCGAAGAACCTGACATTTTTCTAGTTTCTGGGGTTGTTTTCTTTTATGTCGTAGAAAATTTCAATACTCAGCTTAGCAGTTAGCAATAGGGTTCTTTGGAATCAAATACCCAAATCTAACCTCGTTTTAGCTAAGATTAGTTTATCAAGGGGTCGATCTGTTTTTCTCTCTTATGTCTTGGTTTAAGATCTCTGTCAATCACCCCTGAGTAGTAGCTTTAAATGAAATAGGAAACAACACGAAGCAATCGCGGGACACGTTTACAAAAGCTGCCATTTTTCTTTTGTGGGTAATTTCTTCTTGCGATTCTGATCTAATATACGTGTTTCGCTTCTCTGTTTCAGTATAGGAATCTACATGTGTATTTAAAACAGTCCTTGTTGATTTAGAAACGCCCTGATTGCTTTATCTTCGAGGAAAGGTGAATAAACTTAGGTGGTTGTAGAAAATGAATGGAGCAGCAGCTTTTAAACGGGTAACTAGGAGTAGTACATCTGGTTTGAAGCAGATAAATGTAGATAGCGGTGATGAGGTTAATAATCCAACTGTTGACAATGTATCTGAACAAGGCAATGCCTCTGTACCTCTAAAACCATCAGAGGCAGGGAGTCAAATGCCAAATGATGCGAACGGAACTATTAGGGGAAATGGAAAGGGGAAGGAAGTACAGACACCAACCCCTCAAACCGGTAAGAAGAGATCTACTACCAAAACCAAGTTTTCGGGGTCGTATCGTGAGCTTGTCATCGGTCTTCCTTGCCGTGGACAATTTGAAATCCAGCGGTCTAGGTCATCTAAGAGTTCGAAGAGGTTAGGAGGAGGTGGTGAAAGGAATGTGGTTTTTTCAAGTCACAAGAGTGCTCAGAGATCTAAAGATGCTGCTGGATCATCTTCGGTTGCTGCTAATAATACACCTGTAGGTAGAAGACCAAGGAAAAGGAATAAGACTATGAAGAAAGGAGAAGTTAGAGAAGATGATGAGTACACAAGAAACAAAAAGAAACTTCGATACTTGCTAAAACGGATCAACTACGAGCAAAACCTTATTGATGCCTATTCTTTAGAAGGCTGGAGAGGTTCAAGGTCTGTCTCTTGATGACATTTTTTTTTTTTTTTTGCCTTATTCATGTGTTATGCTAGTGGCATGGGTATTGTCTGTGAGAATTCTTTGTGATTTCACTCAGTATTGTTGGTTATGTGTTCTTTGTAGTCTGGAAAAGCTAAGGCCGGAGAAAGAGCTTGAACGAGCCACAAAGGAAATTCTGCGATGTAAGGTTAAAATTAGAGATCTGTTTCAGCACCTGGACACACTCTGTGCTGAAGGAAGCCTTCCAGTGTCTTTATTTGATTCTGATGGAGCGATTTCAAGCGACGATGTAAGTGAAAACTATTCCGCAACTCAAGCTTTATTCCCATGTTTTTACATGATCTAAGCAGTTTGTGTCTGTTGAAGTATTGATGATACAAGCACTATTTAATCGCAGATCTTCTGTGCAAAATGTGCTTCAAAGGACTTGTCTGTTGATAATGATATCATACTATGTGATGGGTTTTGCGACCGTGGCTTTCACCAATACTGTCTTGAACCACCTTTGCGGAAAGATGATAGTAAATAATCTCTGGCCTAGTTTTTTAAAGTAGTTCTTTCTGGTGGTTTATAAATGACATGATGGTTTTATTATTTGTAGTTCCTCCGGATGATGAGAGTTGGCTATGCCCCGGATGTGATTGCAAAGATGACAGCTTGGACTTGCTTAATGATTCTTTAGGGACAAAACTTTCGGTCAGCGACAGTTGGGAGGTATGTATGTCGATTTTTATTGTTAAAAGAGGAGAATATACATAACAAGACACCTGACTTGAGTTTTTTGTATAGAAAATATTTCCTGAGGCAGCAGCAGCGTTGGCTGGTGGAGATCAAAATCTGAATTGTGATCTTCCGTCAGATGATTCTGATGATGAAGAGTATGATCCAGATGGTTTGAATGATAATGAAAATGATGAAGATAACAGTGATGACAGTGACGAGTCTGAGAACAAAGATGGTAGTTCTGATGAATCTGATTTCACATCTGCATCTGACGAAATGATCGAGTCATTTAAAGAAGGGAAAGATATAATGGCGGATATAATGGCCCTTCCATCTGACGATTCTGAGGATGATGACTATGATCCTGAAGCTCCGACTCGTGATGAAGATGAAATACAAGAAAGTTCAAATTCTGATTGCACATCAGACTCTGAGGATATTGAAACTTCCTTCAAAGGAAATGAGTCTAATCAGGAAGATGAAGCTACACCACTTGAGTATCCTGGCAGAAAGAAATCTCAGCTCCCGTATGATGCCATTTCAGAGTCAGATGCTGTGCTTGATGATGGTCTTGCCGGTGTTCCCAGAAGGAGGAATGTTGAAAGGCTAGATTACAAAAAGTTGTATGATGTGAGTGTGTATTCTCTCATTTTCTTGATAATTTGAACTTCTATTTGGTTTTTGGAAAAAACCTCTGAATGATTTCTATCTTCTATTGCATGGTATGTGCAGGAGGAATATGAGAACGTTCCATCTTCCTCAAGTGATGATGATGATTATAAAACTACGATAATGGGAAAAGAAGATTCCGAGTCAGAAGATGAAGGTGACACTGTGCCTCTAAAACAATCTTCAAATGCAGAAGATCATACTTCTAAGAAACCTAGGCGAAAGTCGAAAAGGGCAGATAAAAAGGATACTTTAGAAGTGCCACAACAAGGTCCTGGAGAAAATGGTTGTTCTGGTGAAAAAAGCAGCTCTACAGCATATAAACAGACAGATCCCAAAACTCAGGTAATATATATATATATAACTGTCTTGATGCTTAAAGACGTCAATTTCAAATTATTATAAAAAAGCTATTGTGTTAAAGGATTCCTCTTTTATGCAGAGATTATACATATCGTTCCAAGAGAATCAATATCCAGACAAAGCAACGAAGGAGAGCTTAGCCAAAGAGCTACAAATGACAATTATGCAAGTAAGAAGTTTCTTCTAGTGAATTGTTTTTTTGCTTTCTCCCTTTTAGTCGACCTGTTTCATCTCTGTGCTAAGAGCTGGTTATTTATATCTTCTGTAGGTTAGTAATTGGTTTAAGCATAGGCGCTATGTAAAAAGCAAACCTGTAGTTTCAGAGGAAGCTGTCGAGAAGTCAAAAACAGGCAAGGAAGGTGAATGTGGGAGATCTGTTGCTGGAAGTAGCAAACAAACTACTATGGAAACCGAGTCAGCATCGGAATCAAACAATCCTGGATCACGGAAAAGGAGAAGGGAGTTTTTAGACTCAATCAAGACGGTTTATATCTAATGCAAGGACATACATGAACACATACTCCCAAAACCCCCAAGAATCCAAGATATGAAGACATAAAAGCATCGGGTTTGTTCAGTTTGTTAAAAACATTTTTTGGGGTTCTTAATACCTCGAATTTGAGGCAAAAGAAAGAAAGATTTCTTCAGAATGAGAGGGATAGGTTCATTTTTAACAGTTAAATAAGTTTCAAAGGACTTATGTTTATGATTATGAAAGGTTTTGTGTAATCGATAGAGGTGCTCTCGCTTAACCGGATTAAAACCATGAATTAAACCGGTCAGAAATTGCTATTATATTATTATTACATGAAGCCCATGAAAAGCCCATTAATGTTTATGACACAGTACTAGCTAGTAGTAGTCTAGTGTGGGTCTTGTTTACGTGTAGCAGAAGGTAGAGGAAAATGAAGAAGGTGCTGAGAGTATACGGCGGCGTTTTAAGGCTAGTGAGGCTTTTGCCGGCGGACACGAGGCCGTATTACGCTAAGTACGCCAGGGAGAACTTCGTTAATTACCGTGAAGTCGACCAAAGCGAAACATATCTGGACGAACTATTCCAACGAGCTTATAATCACTCACTTTGGGTACTCAAGAAGGTAACAGAGATTCTGGGTTTCTTTTGAAAACGTATACTATTCTAGTTTTAGGTACCCTTTGCGCTAATTATCCGTTTTCCAATCGTTTGCAGTATTCGATTGACGAATCCGCGGGGAAGAAGCTGAAGGAGATTTGTTTTGAATAATGACGCACACAATGTGTTCGACGTAATGTCCCTGAGAAGGCTTGGACGATTTGTTAAATGGTTACTATCAGTTTTTCTACATTTGAACTCAAGTCTTATCAATTCTCTAATAGCTATATCAAGAACGGAGGTTGGTCATGTGTCTTTTTCTTTCCGTTTTGTTGTCTTGACTTTTATGTGTGTTTGACTGCTTGAATTGGTCATTTGTCTTGTTTGAGTAGCTTCTTGTTTGTTTCCATGAACCTGAATAAAAATGTTTACATTCTTAAGAGTGTGAAAACATCCCAATCCTTAATCTTTTTATCTTTGGGTTATGAAAGAAACTCATCACACACATCAAAGGAGCTGTGGCAGTGTGAAGTAATAACGAGCAAAAGAGTAGGGATTGTTTGGGTACTACAAATATATACAGTAAGTGATGAATTGATGATATATATAGGGACAAATCAATACCATAGTCTAATAACACCCTAAAAAGAGTTTTAGGTCCTTGTCGGAACTCTAAAAATCTTATATGAAACCAACCTAACCAAAAAACAAAGTCTTTTACGATTGTTTTTTTTGCTTCTGTGAGTTAAAAGAGCTAAAAAAAACAAAGTTGGATTGGTTCATTTTATGACAAAAACTTGACCTTTCCTCTTATGCGTTTGATTATTTAGTGGTTTTGCCAAGTCGTGGAGTTTCAGTTTTTTTATGTTCTTCCCTACCACACACGTGTTTGCAGTGTCTCTGCACGTGTCGAACCTGGTACATGTCAGTTAGTAAATTTTCTTCTTTGTTTAGTTTAAGTGTCTGTATGTTCATAAATTCATAACTAGTACTAATAATAAACATGATAATGGCAACTTTAAAAACATTGTATGGTTTTGTAATATGGTTTTATCGAATACTAATA
Source organism: Camelina sativa (assembly GCF_000633955.1). Lineage (NCBI taxonomy): Eukaryota > Viridiplantae > Streptophyta > Magnoliopsida > Brassicales > Brassicaceae > Camelina > Camelina sativa. Next base: position 8,996,576 of record NC_025685.1, on the reverse strand, counting down.
CTACTTAAATATGAATATGTGTGTGTGTGCGTGACATTTATTACTTGTTTTGTGTAAGTTCAAGAAAGAAGAAAACTCAGAAAAAAAGAAAGCAGCAGTTACTAAGAAAGAAAAAGGTGAGAAACGAAACATGAGAGAGAGCTTCGAGTAAATCAAAAACTACAGTTTTCTCGGGCCAGGTGGCTTTGACTCAATCTTCTCTTCAACTTTCTTTGATTCCCTTTCTACCCCTCTTTTTTACGACTATCAATCAACACTAATCATCACTCTTTAACTACTAAAATTGTTAATATTAACAAATCTAATCTAATCAGTGCTTTTTTTGTTCTGCATATCGACTAAAATGTTTACAGAGAAATATCCATACAAGTGTCATAAAACACAAAAAAACCACTGATTATAGATAGTATAATTTATCTGATTTCAGAAACAGTTACATATTTTTTTCCTTCATAGAATTTAGACAGGTGTTCTTTCAAAATACTCATAATTGTTTATTTATTTATTTACAAAAATACATCAGCCATGAGTGAAATTATATAACTTATAAAAGCCCAAAAAGGGTAAAGAGAGAAAACATTTCACCAAAACAATTCTTCTGTTTTCTTCTCACTTTCTCTTGTGTGTTCCTTCTTCTTCTTCTTCCACGAAAATCAAGAAAAAAAATAATAAGTCACGATGGGAGATAATACCGCAGAAGATCACGGCGACCTAGCTTTGGTGGAAGCTGAAGGAGTCACGAGCTTCTCCGAACTTCTTATGTTCTCGGATGGCGTTCTCAGCTCCTCCGACCACCAACGCGAGAGTAGTAGTGGCGGCGATGGTGGAGAAGACAGCTTAGGTTTTGTATTCTCTGGCAAAACTGGTTCAAGAATGCTCTGTTTTAGCGGAGGCTATCAAAACGACGACGCCTCGCTCTTCTTGGAACCTTCTTCACTTCCTTCCTCTGGAGTCTCTGTTCTTGACCCTTCATGCATTAAGAAAGATGATTGCAAGAACTTTAAAGACGCTTGCACGGTTGATAAATCTACTAAACCATCAAACGTAAGTCTCTCGTTTCTGTTTTTTTTTTTTGTTCTTCCATAGTTGCATTTTGCATGTAAAGAATTAAACATTTTGTTCTTCTAATTTTTATATTCTCTATAAAAAAAAGATTTAAGATGATTTGTTTGTTTTGTGTTGTGTTGTGAAGACGAAGAGAACCGGAACGGGTAATGAGCACGAACCGGATCAGAATCGCAAACCGGGTAAGAAATGCAAGCGAAATCTAGATAAATCATCACTTGGAACTGTAAAGGTGTGGCATTATAATTTAAAAAGACTTAACATTTTTTTAATTCTCTCAACCATAATATGTTTAAATAAACTTCCTCATATTTTTTGTGTTTGTGTGTTGTTAATATATAAAAAAATAGGTCAGGAAAGAAAGGTTAGGGGAAAGAATCGCAGCGTTGCAGCAGTTGGTTTCTCCATACGGCAAGGTGATTCTTCTTGATGCTCTTCAATTATTTTGTGATATTCAAGCAAAGCAAGCAAGACCTCTAAATTTTCTTCTAATCATTAAAATTAAAAACCAAAGAAATGAAAATATTTTGTTTTTTTTTATAATAGTATTGAGTATTATATTGATATTGAGTTTTCCAAAAGGGAAACTTAAGAAGTCGCGATTTGGGGTAGTGTAGCATAAAATTGGCATCCAATGTGAACTTCAAAAAAGACATCAAAGACTATGAAACTTGTTGATCAATGAATTATATTTAGTAGTATTATTATTTAACCATCATCATTACAAATTACATTAATGAAATGTGTACCTTTTTTTTTTGGGGAGGGGTGAGGTGAAGAAAGGGAATATAAACAACAACACTCTTACCAAAAAATATCCCATAAATGATACTATTTGCAATAGTTAACTTTGACTTTTCTGACTGATAAAGAATTAAATGGTCTTTAAAAAAAAAACTACTATTGACAGACAGATGCAGCTTCTGTGTTGCATGAAGCGATGGGTTACATCAAATTCTTACAAGATCAGATTCAAGTCCTTTGCTCTCCTTATCTTATCAACCACACTCTTGCAGTAAGTCTCATCTCTAATTTTTTATTTTTCAGTTCCCTAACACAAACAACTAATGAAAAATACTGACATGTCGGTGATGTCAGGACGGTGGAGTTGTCACCGGAGATGTTATGGCGGCGATGAAAGCAAAAGACTTGAGAAGCAGAGGATTATGTCTAGTACCTGTCTCATCCACCGTACACGTGGAAAATTCCAACGGCGCTGATTTCTGGTCACCTGCTACGATGGGTCACATTACTACTACGTCACCGTCGACACTGCATCATCAAGGATTTTAAGACTACTGTCATAGGCTGATTATATATATATATATATATATTAGTAGCCTTTTTATGTTTTTTTTTTTAGGCTGAAGAAGTAACTTATTTAGTAAAAGTGCTTTACGAAGTTTTCACCCATTCTTGTTTTTTTTTGGGGGTTGTAAGGGTGGGGGCATAAAAAGGTTGAAACATCTTGTTCAAAACAAAACAAAAAAAAAAAAGTTGAAAAATCTTTTGTGTTTGTATGAGAAATGAGATTAGATTGGTCCAAGTTTGTCTCAATGTTTCGTCGATGTCTTCTCGGTCACGTCTAACAGTGGAGCTGAGAGGCTAGGATTTATCTACTCACTCACCTAAATTGTAGCGATGCCACCAAACCACATTCCTAACGATAGTTAGACGTGCAAAACGTTTGTTTTTGTTTATCTTAGTAAACCAAATTAAACGCACTAACAATGATTTTTATCCCAATTATTACGTTACGTCCCAACTTCAAACAAAAATATGAAATAGACTGATTACTATTTATAGTATTGTTTGTGACAGTCTTGTCGATATGCCATCAATGAGATTCACATATCGCATGCTACTAATAGTTTATAACGTTTTTATTTTAAAACTGAATGTGTTACAAGTAACTTTACTTATTTACACGATTAGATTGCAAAAAACACAAAATTTAAGGATATATTTGCAAAATCACAAACTTTCAATTTGTGTCTCCGATAGTGTTTACTTCGCCGGACGGCAAGAGATAATATATTATCATCACTTTCTCTCTTTCTCTTCACATCTTCGTCTTCAGTCTTCAGTCTTCACTTCTTTATTCTCTCATTCGCTCTCTCTCTCTGGTGTTCGTCAATGGCGGTGTTTCCTATCGGCTCTCACTTCGCGCCGCCGCATCAGTTGACGAAGAGACACGCCATCGCGACTTCATCCCCTATCTCTCTCTCGACCCGATTGCCGCAGACTGTCTCCTTCTCGAAAGTATCAGGCTCGAGGCTTTCCAGACATAGCGTTCTCGTTAGAGCCGAGGACAAGATAAAGAGCTCTTCTTCTTCTTCTTCTCCTTCGCTCGATGAACCAATCGATGACGATGAGGTTCGAGTTCCCACGATGCTCTCTTTTACAAAATTCAATTTTTCCAAGTCAACGATTTTGAAATTGGATAAGTTTTCATTTCATATAGTGGTGTGATCGGTATAGCACTAAAATGGGTTTAGTTATCGATGGTCATTGCTAAAGTTATGAAAGTTTGTATCTTTATATGATCCACAGGATTTGATGGACTCATCAGGAACATGTGATCCTATATGCTCGGTTGATGAACCTAGTTCAAGTTACTTTGAGGCAAATTACCAACCAAAGACAGATATAATCAAAGCCCTTGCTGTTCTTGCAGCAGCTCTTACAGGAACAGCTGCCATTAATCATTCATGGGTTGCTGCTAATCAGGTTTGATTCTTTGTGTTTTTTTTTATAATGTTCTGTTGGTTTCAAATTCAAAATGTAGGATTAATGATAATAGTTGTTTTTATCTCTGGACAATGTCATGATACAGGATATTGCTATGGCATTGTTGTTCGTAATAGGATACGCTGGAATCATCTTCGAAGAGTCTTTAGCTTTTAATAAAAGTGGAATAGGACTGTTGATGGCTGTGAGTTTGTGGGTTGTGCGGAGCATTGGGGTAAGAATGACATCAATTTCTCTATCGAAGCCTTGATATATATATATGATTTATTTATTTTATTTGTGTATTGTGAATTTTTCTTGTGATAGGCTCCTTCAACTGAGATAGCTGTTTTAGATCTTCAACATGCAACAGCTGAAGTTAGTGAAATTGTATTTTTCTTGCTTGGTGCAATGACTATTGTGGAGATAGTTGATGCTCACCAAGGGTTTAAGTTGGTTACAGACAATATTACTACTCGGAAGCCTAAGACACTTTTATGGGTGGTATGTATATCTCTCTATCTTGGAAATTATTCGCTTCAGTTTACTCTTCTTCTTTTTATTCCTCTGGACATTCTCTTTACTCTTAGAGCTGACATGGTGTTGCAGGTCGGCTTCGTGACATTTTTCCTCAGTTCGATTCTAGACAATCTGACCTCTACCATTGTCATGGTTTCTTTATTGAGGAAACTGGTTCCTCAATCAGAATACCGCAAGTATGAAAACCTTTTCTTAGTGCTCCTATAAGTTAGTTTATTTGTTAAGCTGTTCACAGTGGAAAATATATTGACTCCTTAAAACTTAGATATAGACCTTAAAATTATCAAGGAATCGTATTGGCCATGCCATGATGTAGATTTTCGAGTTTGTTTTGCCGGTTACTGTAAACTTTATTTTGTTTTTAGTGTTATTATTAGTTGACACGCTCAGTAACCAATGGCAGACTTCTAGGAGCTGTTGTGGTAATAGCAGCAAATGCAGGAGGAGCATGGACTCCAATTGGTGATGTTACTACGACAATGTTATGGATTCATGGTCAGATATCCACCTTACCGACTATGCTGGTACTCCTTCTCTTCTTAGATAGTCAGTTAATGTTAACACAATACCTCATTTTCTTTCTTAAGTGCAAGTTACAGTAAGGAACATCGAATGTTTAGAATTAGGACTGTATAGTTCATGAGTTTAGATTTGGTTGTTTAGTAAGGAGCTTGATTCTGAAAGTGGCGGAGGTTACAGCTTATAACTAAAGTCCCTGCTGTTACGTTTTTGGGGCTGGTCTTAGGTTAACTCTGTATACCAAAGCTAAGAGGTAGAACCTGAAAATGGTCCTTTCTCTGGTGTTTCGGATGTTGGATATAGGAACTTCATGGAATCTGTATTTGTCTCGGAAAGAATAAGAAAGTAAAGTTTGGCATAAGCCCCAGTGGTTCTGTAGTTACTCTATATCTTAAAGCCTTTGTTGGAGCTTCTTATTGTGATCATGGTACAACAGCTGGTTTTGTTACTCCAACATGCTATTTGGAGTTTGAACTGTATAGACAAAAATGTTAAAGCATTCACACTAATTTTGATATCTCTGATGGAGGTTTACATACTTTCCTTTCAGGACCTTTTTATACCTTCTGCCGTTTCTCTTGCTGTTCCACTAGCCCTCTTGTCCTTAACCAGGTTATAAGTTCTTCTTGCATTCTCAAACAGAACGAAAGACTATGTTGGCCTTCGGTTGTCACGTAAGTGTTTGCACTGCAGAGACTGATTTATGCAAGTTTATTTTTCTTCCTCAGTGAGGTAAATGGAAAGGAACAAGATTCTAAAGATGTAATGGCTTCTGAAAAGATGGCTCCAAGAGGAAAGCTAGTTTTTGGAGTTGGCCTTGGAGCATTGGTATTTGTTCCGGTCTTTAAGGCTCTTACTGGATTGCCTCCTTACATGGGTATCTTGTTGGGTCTTGGAGTTCTCTGGATTTTGACGGATGCTATTCATTACGGTGAATCAGAAAGACAAAAGCTCAAAGTACCTCAGGCCTTATCTCGAATTGACACACAAGGCGCTCTCTTTTTCCTGGGGATTCTTTTATCTGTTAGCAGGTATTTAATCAACTGATCATCTCCAATTTCTAATGTTCCATTACTCTCATTAATTCAAAATATTTTTTGATGTTCTTACTCATTTTTCAGCCTTGAGGCAGCTGGGATCCTCCGAGAGATTGCCAACTACCTTGATGCTAATATACCAAATGTTGAGCTAATCGCAAGTGCTATCGGTGTTGTATCAGCAATCATAGACAATGTCCCATTGGTTGCAGCGACAATGGGGATGTATGATCTCACATCATTCCCTCAAGATTCTGAATTTTGGCAGCTCATTGCATTCTGCGCCGGCACTGGTGGTTCCATGCTTGTCATCGGTTCTGCTGCTGGTGTAGCCTTCATGGGGATGGAGAAAGTTGATTTCTTTTGGTACTTCCGAAAGGTAAGATACATTCTTCTGGCTTCTCTAAGGTTTAACTACACAAACTGAAACTCAGTACTCTTGAGGCTCTGAGCAAGAAACTTAAGTTTTTGTTTTCTCCATGCAGGTTAGTGGTTTTGCTTTTGCTGGCTATGCTGCTGGTATTGCGGCTTACCTTGCAGTTCATAATCTCCATTTGTCGATCCCAACAACGGTGGCTCAGATCCCATTTCTCCCTGGTTCATAAGCTGCATCAATCTGTGTTTATCCTTTTGAGAAAACAGGACAAAGACAAATCTCTGGTTGGCTGCAATAGTAACATATTACTTCGTCGACATGCTCTTTGGAAAATAATCAACTATGTAATTTGTTACATATACACTCGATTGTATAATCATTATACAGAATGAATCATCCAATTTGATTATTACCCTTTTTGGGGTTTTATGTGCATCCATGTAAAGTATTATTAGCCTATAGTTTTAGAAAAACAAACTCTTCAATGGCAGAAATGTCTCCGATTTTCTTCAAAGTTTCTTTGGTTGGTTGTTCATCTACTCCTATTGCCATCACCGCTTGCTGCCCTGGAGCAATTCGACCAACACTCATGAAGCTCACATTCACGTTTTCATCTCCTAAGATGCTAGCAACTCTACCGATCATCCCAGGCTGATCAACTTGTCTGCACAGAATCACACTCCCTTCTAAACTCACATCCACACCAAATAACCCCACTTTAGTTAGACTTGGAACCCCTTGTTTCACTCTGCCTTCTACTTTGATCTCACCAGACTCTGATAACGCACTGGCGAATCTTGATTCGACGTTTGCGATCCGAACAGTTATGTATTCAATTGGATTCTCTGGTGAGCCGTCAAGAACCATACGTTCTTCTGAGATTTTGACTCCGCGTTGTTTAGCAACATAATCAGAGTTAACCAGGTTTATGAATACGCTGGAAATGGGTTCGATGAGTCCCTTTATGACCATGGCACGGAGAAGTCTAGTGTCGAGATCATCAGGAGCTCTTGAAGAAGCATAAGTCACTTTCACAGCATTCACACCGCTTCCACCAGTTACCAATTGTACAGCTAGCCTCCCAAGCTTCTCAGCGAGCACAACGTACGGTTTCAGCTCCCTCAACACCTGAAAACAGATAGCCAAAAGCTAGAATAATGAGACTTGATCCTGAATTAAGGACTCTGGTTAAAGTTTGAAATTACCTCTAGTGGAACCATTGGTGCATTGACCGCGGTAGCAGCAAGTTCTCCTCTCAAAGCCCCAATAACAGCTTCTGCGACTTCGATAGCCACTCCTTCCTAGGCGTCAGGTAAAGTTTTCAGCAAAGAAGAATAAAATGCAGTTAACGCAAAATCGTATATATAGGGTATGTAATACCTGAGCCTCCATGGTACTGGCACCAAGATGAGGCGTGGCAGTGACACTCTCATGTAACACCAACTTGTTATCCTTAACAGGTGGCTCAACTGTGAAAACATCAAGAGCTGCCTGAGCAACAATACCGGAATCAAGGGCTCTCAAAAGAGCTTCCTCGTCAATAACTCCACCACGAGCAACATTAACAATACGCACTCCTTTCTTCATTCTCGCAAACGTCTCATCATTCAGAAGCTTGGAAGTAGCAGCAGTGAGAGGCAAATGCAAAGAGATAAAGTCTGCAGTTGAAATAGCTACTTCAAAGCTAACTAACTCCACACCAATGGCACGTGCACGATCCGCTGGTGCGTAAGGATCATGTGTAANGAGATCATCGGGAGCTCTTGAAGAAGCATAAGTCACTTTCACAGCATTCACACCGCTTCCACCAGTTACCAATTGTACAGCTAGCCTCCCAAGCTTCTCAGCGAGCACAACGTACGGTTTCAGCTCCCTCAACACCTGAAAACAGATAGCCAAAAGCTAGAATAATGAGACTTGATCCTGAATTAAGGACTCTGGTTAAAGTTTGAAATTACCTCTAGTGGAACCATTGGTGCATTGACCGCGGTAGCAGCAAGTTCTCCTCTCAAAGCCCCAATAACAGCTTCTGCGACTTCGATAGCCACTCCTTCCTAGGCGTCAGGTAAAGTTTTCAGCAAAGAAGAATAAAATGCAGTTAACGCAAAATCGTATATATAGGGTATGTAATACCTGAGCCTCCATGGTACTGGCACCAAGATGAGGCGTGGCAGTGACACTCTCATGTAACACCAACTTGTTATCCTTAACAGGTGGCTCAACTGTGAAAACATCAAGAGCTGCCTGAGCAACAATACCGGAATCAAGGGCTCTCAAAAGAGCTTCCTCGTCAATAACTCCACCACGAGCAACATTAACAATACGCACTCCTTTCTTCATTCTCGCAAACGTCTCATCATTCAGAAGCTTGGAAGTAGCAGCAGTGAGAGGCAAATGCAAAGAGATAAAGTCTGCAGTTGAAATAGCTACTTCAAAGCTAACTAACTCCACACCAATGGCACGTGCACGATCCGCTGGTGCGTAAGGATCATGTGTAATGACATGCATCCCGAGTCCCCTGGCTCGTCTAGCAACCTCTGATCCAACTTTACCAAAACCAAGAACAGCAAGAGTCTTCCCCACAAGTGAAACACCTATATACTTGTTTCTCGTCCACTTGCCTGCAAACAAAAACACTCACATCTCTAACATTTCACAATCGCAATCACTCAAATACAGAACATAAAAAACTCCAGAATTGAAACTAACCAGCTTTGATAGAAGCATCAGCTTGAGCAACATTCCTAGCCATGGCGGTCAAAAGAGCAATACCGTGCTCAGCAGCAGCGACGGTGTTAGCAGTGGGAGCATTGACAACCAAACAACCATACTCCGTGGCAGCAGCTAAATCAACATTATCAATCCCAACTCCAGCGCGTCCAACAACCTTAAGCCTCCCGCGAGAAGACTCAAACACATCTCTACCAACTTTAGTACCACTCCTCACGATAAGCGCATCGCATAGCGAGATCTTCGTGCAAATCTCCTCGAGACTCAGATCATAAGAGCAATCCACATTAGCGTACTTTTTAAGCAGATCAATCCCCGCTTGACCGAGCTTCTCCGTTACGAGAATCGTCGGCTTCCCTCCTCCACCTCCTCCGGTACAAGACGTAGTAACGAGGATGATCCGTCGCCTCTGACGAAAGGAGGGAGTAGTGACGAGCCTTGAGGAGAAGATCGATGATAGATTCAGAAGCGTCGTCGTCGCCATCGAGATGGCGGGAATCTATAGGGGAGAATGTAAGTAGAGGTGTATGTATCGTCGGGCAACAGAGCAGAGAGAGAGAGAGATATGGGCATCATCTTCAGGGGGTTGGCTTTTGTGGGGTTTAAGTGTGTTGTTGTGGATTCCCCCATATCCTCACTGCTTGGTTGATTTTTCAAACTTTATATAGAAGATTAAATAACTTTTTATAATAATCTTTTTTTATCTTTCCTATTACATTTACAGAATAAAATTACAATTTTTGTAACCAATCATTATACATTATATTATGTGCAAAAGAACCATATTAAGTGATTTTAAATATTTTTGTAACCTTCAAACTGTATTAGTTTCATATTTTTGCGATTCTACTGCAACAATAATGCCACAAAGCATTCGTGTAAAACTAAAAACACCAAATTGTCTCGGCAAACCCAAAAACAAAAAAGAAACCAAAAATTCAAGAATCTAGAACAGCCAACAGATACTAAAGAAGAACTCAGATAAAGAGAAACAGAAAGAAATGAACTAAAATCTGTACTGTGTGTGATTCACTTTTCTCCGCTGCTCTTGTAGCATTACTGTGACGGCTCCTTGTTGTGTGTGTTTTAAAGCTGGCTTGCAGTAATTAGTCTTGTGAACAAATAGTTTTTTTTTTTTCACCTGCAGCGGTTGAGTAAAACCACAGTCGAAAAACTAACTCTTTTTTCTTAAACTTTGGAACCAAAACGATTCAGTTGTTCAGACTTACACTCTAGTACCTACTGATGTTTTTTCTCTTTGCTTACGGGCATTGGAAACTTTCTTGAGACACTTCGAACGAATTTAGAAGTTGAATTCAGTTTATCATCAATGTGGTCTTGGTATGTCTCATACACTATAGGAAAAGAAAGGCTGAGCAGAACTCCTGCAAGACACATTCATTACAGAGACGTATTAATTACATAGACTATAACAGCATATAACACACAAGTAAAAAGGTTAGGCAGACGCTCACCAATGTAGACAAGAGTGAGGGAGTTGATTAAAGTACCAACATAGGAGATAACCAACAAGAAAAATGAAACCTGTTTCACAGCAACAAACCAACGTTATGTTAACGGTGCAAATATATCCAGATTCAAAAGGATACGATACAGCAAACGGTTTTCCCAAGTTAAGGAGAAAAAAAAAAAGACTAGACTATAACCTGAAGGAGACGAATCGGACTTCTAGCTATGGTGATATCACTTGCAATTGACAGTACATAATTGATCCATAGCCGAAGATCATCAGCAGCCTTGATCGCAAACTCCTCAGGGATTTCCATATTCGGAACTGGAGGCAAGGGTCTGAAACATCCAACGTTTACTTATATGATTTAGTCAATAGACAAACACATGACTCGATTTCTTATAGCACAGTTCTAGTGATCTTAAGCTTTCATAGTTTCAAATGATGAAGCAGTAACCTTAAAATACATCGAAGGTAGATATTTATGCTAATGCACTCTCTCTACTACCAATAAAAATCAAGCAATGCCGCATAAAGGTTTCATCTTTTCTCATAACAAAACGCAGCAAAAAAAAAAAAGGAAAGAGCCAGAGATTACCGGTTGAGTACTGTAGCAGACTTAGCCCATAAGAAGAGGACCGCAACAAGAAGAAGGAGAACATTGGAGACGAAAGACAAGAGATTGTATCCAGCTCTCTCGAATAAAAACCAAAACCCAGTAGAAGAAACTAGCAAAATCACCGCACCAGTCCGGTTTCTCCATAACAGCAAATCAGCAACTGCAAAATTTTCCAGTCCCATAAAAAACCAAACCCAAAAGATTCAAACTCAATTTTAGCATTTAAGAACACAAGCGTTCACATGGCGAGAGATTCTTAATTATCTCTATAAAAAAATCGTCTATTTGATATAAACTGTGATCAATTTAAAAACTTTTCCCAATGGAACAAAACCCTAAAACGTAATCGATCAATTCAGCAGTACCCCAAACCAACGTAGAAATCGATTGAATCGGAACTGAAACTCGTAAGAGCCACGACTTCAATAGCCCAATTGTAAAAGAAACCAAATTTGGGTTAAGATGAACGCAATTAGGAATGAGAAAGAGAGACAAACCTGAGCCACCACCAAGAGATTGATGAACAGAAACGGAATCTCCCATGGCGGATCAGTTAGGGTTCTTCCGCATAGAAGTTTGTAATTGTAAAGGCAAAATGAAATTTTACGAATCGATGTCTTGAGTCGAAAGATTTGCTTGGTGATCGCCGAACAACGCAACTGCTTTGGATGATGATGATGATGATGATGAATCGTGCCTCCTCTCTTCGTACATCAAAAAAAACAAAAAAAAAAAGATTAAAGATTTTTCCTTTACGCTTCGGCGACAAAGTTTTAAGAAATTTTAATTAGTTGTATCAAATTAAAAAGTAATTTTTGTTTCTTTTTAATTATTGAAGCTTTTGCCTTCTAAATATTTTCTTTTTGTGAATGACTAGGAGAAAAACCTATCAGCTTTTATTATATAAAAATTAAAAATTACACTCTAACAAGATGAGGACACTCAGCTAACGGTGCACAACAATGATCAATATTCAGTGCAAAACCCCCGCACCAATTCCCTGAACCATCTCGTAAAACCCTACTCGCAGCTGCAATCCCTGGGTTATCACGTGACGCACCATCTATGTTCACTTTGTACCACCTAACCATCAGAGGCAACCATTGTACTAAACATTCTCTCATCTCTTCTACTGGCCCTTTTATCTCCACACTCGCAGTCCCTACCGCCATAGCTAAGTCCTTCAGAAACTTAACTCTGTCCCACCACATGTAAGTGTCGCCAAACAGATTCCCGCACCTCCATTTCCACGCCCACCATACAGACAAACCCAACAACACCGACCATGAATTACGTGCTGAACCATCCTCCTTACTAAGATTAGTATATAACCATTCCAATAACATCTGAGAAAAGAAGATACGGCGCTTCCTCTGAGGCACCAGCCGCTGCCACACCCCCGCCATTGCAGGACAATCCCGAAGAACATGCATGTTCGTTTCTATACCACCCTTACAAACCTGACAGATATCCGCATCGTACAAATGACGGCAATACCTCTCTATATTAGTCATAATAACTTGTCTCGCCGCTTGCCAGATAAAAACTCTCACCCTCTCCGGGACTGAAACTTTCCACACTCTATCATAAAACGAAGTCATACTCTGCGCGGATTGAGCGTCCCTCATGAGCATGGCGTAAGCCGAACTAACTGTAAAATTTCCATCCATTGTCCCACTCCAAGACAACCGATCACGGGCTCCAGTCACCAAATCCAGCACCACTGACATCAGTTCTAACCGCTGATCAGTCGTCACATAAGGTGCAATATGATCCCATAACCACCCAACTCCATCCTGCCAAAGATCACGAACTGTAACCAATTCATAACCAACAGGCAACGACCGTATAACTAGCTCCATCAAAGGTCTATTTAGCAACCAACGATCTGTCCAGAACTTAGTGGTTCTAACATCCCCAATAACCCATTCAAGCCCCTCAAAGATCACCTCATGCAACCCAACACCAATACTACGCCACGTCGACGACCAATGACTCTTACTCCGCAACCACCCTGTATCATGGACACTACCAACTTTATATTTGTCACGAACCACCCTTGCCCATAAACTGGTGTGATCATGAAGTAACCTCCAACCTATTTTTGCAAGCATAGCCTTATTCATCTCCCCCGACACCCTGATCCCTAAACCACCCTCACCCTTAGGTTTGCAAACTTGGTACCATGAAACAAGATGTAACTTACTCTTCTCTGTGGTAGTGCCCCACAAAAAATCACGGGAAATCTTTTCCAAACGACTAAGTGTACTTGCAGGAAGCTTGATCGTACTCATCGTATGGATCGGTATTGAAGACAACACTGATTTCGTCAGTGTCAACCTACCCGCAAAACTCAGACATCTGCCCTTCCAACCTGCCAAGCGAGATGAGACCTTCTCAACAACCGCACTAAAAGTCTCCTTATTAATTCTTTTTTGTAACAGCGGCGTTCCCAAATAGTTACCAAGCTCCTTTGTCGCTCTAATACCACTCTCAGCACTTATTAGATTGCCCATTTCGCGAGAAACATTCGCAGAAAAGAAAATCTTGGACTTTTCAAGACTGACTTTCTGTCTAGACGCCAAGCAGAACTATTCTAACACCTTACGCACTATGCGGATTTGAGCAACAGAGGCTTCAGCAAACAAGATTAAGTCATCTGCAAAACAAATATGTGATAATTTAGGCCCACCAACAGATAAGCTAATCGGCTTCCAAGCTTTACGGTCAACCTCCCCCTCAATCATATGACACAACCTCTCCATACACAACACAAACAAATATGGTGATAAAGGATCACCCTGTCAGAGTCCCCTCAAAGGTTTAAAAGGTTCAGTCTGCTCTCCGTTCCACAACAGGGTCATTGATGGTCCTGAAACACATTGCATAATCCAACCTACTCACACCTCAGACAAGCCAACTGCCGTTAATGTTTATGCTAAAAAATCCCAGCGAATGCGATCATAGGCTTTCTCAAAGTATAACTTTAACAACATCCAACCTTTCTTGCCCTTCTTACGTTTCATAGAATGTACAGCTTCTTGTACCACCACAATATTGTTAGTACTTAAACGTCCTGGTATAAAACTAGATTGAGCAGGCCCAACTATGTTAGAAATAACCTCCTTTAGTCGTCCCACCATTGTCTTTGTAATCGTTTTAAACAGAACATTACATAAACTTATTGGCTTGAACTGAGTGATCCGCTCAGGTTTAGCAACCTTCGGTATCAGTGTCACCAGCGCATCATTTGTGTTAGGAGGCAAACAACCAGTATTAAAAAACTCTAGTACAAACCTCAATACCGACTCTCCCACAATCTCCCAATATTTGTGATAGAAAACCGGCTTAAACCCATCTGGTCCAGGGGCTTTGAAACCTCCCATATTGCGAATAGCTCCCTCAACCTCCAAAGCAGTAAAAGGCTTATTTAACATATTAACCTCTCCACTAGACAACTGTAAAAAACCCTCACAAGACAGACCAATAGTCTCCATCTCCACATCTTCCAGCGAATACAAACGAGTAAAATACTCCACAGCCATTTTCTCGAGATCCTTGCCCTCAGAAATCCAACTCCCCCTATCATCCTTCAACATATCCACTTTGCTCCTTCACTTTCTGATTATCGTAGACATGTGAAAAAAATTTGTATTTCTATCACCCTAAGCCCACCACTTTGCTCTTGATTTTTGAAACCAAAGCATCTCTTCCTGCTCCAAAACCACATCAAATTCTTTTAACAAACCATCCTCCTCCTCCAACAATTCAGTAGTCTGAGCCTGATCAATTTTAGCTTGAACTAACTTAATAGCCTTCTCCAGTTTCAGTTTCCTAGAATGAATATCCCCAAAAACCTCTTTGTTCCACTTTTTCAATGTCATTTGTAATCTTTTTAGAGCCTCACACGTGTTGATGATCCTATCCCACGAAGATACTAACAGATCTTTAAATCTCGGATGCTGTAACCATGCTGCTTCAAAGCGAAACAACCTTCTACTCGCATCTCCAACCAGCTGCGGTGTAAGATGGACATACAGAGGAGCATGGTCTGAAGCAAGGAACGGCAAAATGAGTAACCACAGCTTCTTGCCATTTAAGATGTGAGTGTGCACAACAAAGGACGCGGTCCAGCCTCTTAGCAACAAAAAACCTCTCTACTCGATCTCTGTTCCAAGTAAACTGATTCCCCCGAAAACCCATATCTATAAGAGACAACTCATTAATCCACTCCCCAAACGCTAAAGAATCCGGAGATAACAATCCATTTCCCCCAGTCCTATCATCAAGACGGACAATTGTGTTAAAATCTCCACCAGTGACCACCAGACCAGTAACCCTTCTAATCACCTCAGATAATTCACCCCATAAGCCACTCCTACGACTCACCGTGGGAGCATCATAAACAACAATTAAATTTAACATCTCCAACCCGTCCACTACAAGCGCGTGAATAAATTGATCAGATGATTTCAAAATGGTCACACTGCCGATACCTGATCTCCACAACAGCCATAAACCACCCCGCTGACCCACTGCATCAACTTGGAACATGTTCTCAAACCCCAACCCCCGACATATACATCCGGCTCTATCTCCCCCCGCATGAGTCTCAAACACTGCCAAAACATCTGTCGGAAACTTCTTCAACAAATACCTGATCGACCTTCGGAAATTAGGCTTATTTGCCCTCCGGCAATTCCACAATAAAGCATTAATCATTTGTAAATAAAACACGACAGGAAAATCCGGGGCAGACCATCATTGTCCCGAGAGCTCCGTACCCACTAGCGACGGATCCTTACATACCACCAAAGCTGTATCATTCGATACCTCCATCGAAACAGAGCTTGTAATCGCATCCGATCCCAGAACAGGGCCTGAGCGGGAACCTGAATCAACCACACCTCCATTTGAATTTGTTGTAACAAACACTCCACCTGCACGACCCAGATTCTCCTTCTCAATCCGGAGTCACTTCCCATTCACCGATAATTCACTCTTCGTTTGTCCAAAAATTAAACCTCTGGTGGGCTTAGTGGGTCGCACAGGTTTGGACTTCACCATATGTGTCTCCGACCCATTACCATACACTCCCTTCTTACCCACAGGCCCATCTGACAGCCCAGCCGATTTCTCCTTCACACGAGCCCCAAACACCATTGACTTCTCCCCCAAGGCACGACTTTCCTTTTGAAATTGATTCAAATCTTCAATGTTTTCCTTTGACATGTAATTCAAAGCATCAATATTTTCCTTATCCTTCCCCGAATCAACTCCAGTAGTATTCTTCTCCGGTGTTGCCAAATCCACTCCTAACCTTCCAAAAGTGTTTGCAAGCGTGATAATCGCTAGTACACTTTCCTTATTCGAAACCATAGACGGACCATTTCTCCGATTAGACTCCGACCGCCTTCCCCGGTGTTTCACCGGAACAAAACCATCATTTTCTTGAGACTTACTCCCCGAGGGCTCCTTGTTCGCCGCTACAGCCACTGAACCCACCACTTCACGATTCTGCACCCGTTTTGGACATGAACTAACTAAGTGTCCATAGAGACCACAACCAGAGCATATGTTACTCAAACCTTCATACGCAACAAAAAATCTCTCCTCATTAATCATAATCATCCCTTTAAGTGGTCTACTAAGATTCACCTCCACACACACTCGGGCAAACCTTGCTCTTTCAAAATTCAGCGTATGAATATCCACTTTAATCGGGTTACCCACACCCTTAGCAATCCCCATTAACACTCGACTATGATAAAAATTTAGGGGGAGATTCGCCAATCGCACCCAAACTGGTGTCGTAGTAATCTTGTCCCGCAACGGATCGAAATTAGGCGACCAGGCTTGCACCATAAGGTAACTCCCAAAAATTCTCCATGGACCCCCAGTTAGAGCCGCCATGTACTCCTCCTCACTCCCAAACCGGATCATGAAAAACTGTCATGGAAGATCCATAACATGCATCGTCCCACTTGACTTCCATATTTCCCGTAACCTCCGACTTAACACCGCAATCGGCACACTTCTCCCTAAAACCTTAACAATTATACAATTCTTCCACAGTCCATTCATAGCCTCTAAAATCTCCTTCCCAATAGTAACCACTGGCTCCCCATCCTCACCATCAGGAAACTCCAACATCATTCTTGCATCGACAAACTCATCATTCACCACCGCCTCCGGCGCTAAACGTCCCCCAACAGTTCCTCCGGTACCTTAGTAACCCATGAACCAGGCGTATCCGGCGGGTCCCCGGGTGGCCGAGATCTCTCCCCAATATCCTCCATTATCGCATCTTGATCACTACCGCTCAAAACCCTAAATTCACCTTTCGCACTCGCTGTCGCCATTCGTTCTATAATACTTTTAGCCCAAAGTTGGTTGGCAATAAAAAGAAGAAACCGAAAGTTTAAATTTTATTATTTAATTTGAGAGTCATAGTTTAACAACTTTGAATTATCAAATTACGAGTTGGAGAAAATTATATGCTCATATTTTTGTTTTTTCTTTCTTTTGTGACAAACCAATGTATGTAAACCAGCAGAACAGTGACATTAAATCACATAAGCATTCGTTTTCTGAACCATTTAGGAAAAAAAAGACACAACAAACGTTCGTTGGACCTATTAATAGGCCCATAACATTTATTTAGTACGTTTTTAGTTTGTTGCAGCCTCCTCCACGAGGTTACTTCCTGCGACGTCAACGACGAATCTGTAACGAACATCGTTCTTGTGAAGCCTCTCAAACGCAATGTTAAGCTCATCCATCTTCACTACTTCGATCGTCGACGTTAGCCCTTTCTCTTTGCAGAAGGCCAACACTTCCTCTGTTTCTTTTATGCTCCCTATGAAGCTTCCCGATATCACTTTCCTCCCTGTCAAATATTTTAAAAATAAATCACGCTTTAGCTATCTAATTTTCTTTTAAAATGATTTAATTAGCACACAAGAAATTAGACTGACCAAGAATGACGAGAGGAGTTAAGAACTGGAGAGGAGTGTTGATAACTCCCATGAGAATCAGTTTCCCATCGAGTTTAAGACAAGCTAAATAAGGCTCAAGAGGGTGAAACACCGGTACGGTGTCGATGATGTAGTCAAGAGTATCTGCGAGTCTTTGCATCTCTGCTGGATCAGAGCTTACTACGTAGTCGTCAGCTCCTAGATGCTCCATTGCTTCTTCTTTTTTTTTGTTTGATGAGCTTATCACAGTCACGTGATGTCCCATTGCTTTTGCTATCTTCACACCCATGTGCCCTACTCCACCTAACCCTAGAATCCCTCCTTTCAGCCCACTTGCCATGAGACCAAAATGGCTCAACGGACTGTAGACAGTTACTCCCGCACAGAGCAGCGGTGCAGCCTGCTCCACCGCCATTCCTTCGGGGATCTTCACAACAAACCTTTTGAATTGACCAAAGAAAAATAGGTCACTTGTGAATAAAGAAACAAATGCTCTGTGTTTTCTTGTGAAACAAGAAAGGTGTGTATGTATGTGTGTGCGCTTACTTTTGATTGACGATCATGGTGTCGGCGAAGCCACCTTGTGTGGGTTTCCCGTCTGTGTAGACATCGTTGTAAGTCCAGACTCTCTTGTTACAGTACTGCTCAAGGTCTGAGCTGCACGGCTTGCAGCTTCCGCAGCATCCCACGATCACGCCGACACCGACAACATCTCCTACAGTAAACTTGCTCACATCTGATCCCACTTCCACCACCTCACCTACCACCTCGTGCCTGCAAATAAAAAATTACACTTTTAGTTTTTTTTTTAACTGGATCGTGCTCGTAGAATTCAACTACCTTGTCTGCATAATAATTGAAAAGTCTAAATAGTGGAAAAGAGTGGAAGATGTGGTTTACAAAACAAATGTTAGATGTGTAAGTGTGTGACAATAGCACATTCAATTATCTTCAGTATGCGACAATAGCACATCTTCAAACAATAATGTCAAGTCAACTTTAGACCAAAAATCCTCTTTCACACCACAAAACGTTCAAAAACATGCATAACATATAATTACAATTAACTCCAAGTTGAAAAGATTTAGTAACCTAGAAAAATCTGAAATCATATTATTTATATATGATTGGGTTCTAAACTGAAGTCAATCAGTGACTTGGGGATCGACTTTTTAAAATGATGAAAAGAAAATGGGCAGCAGGAAAGAGTTATACTGAAGAAAAAAGAGCAGAATAATTAAGAAAAGAGAGTTAAAGAGAAAATTACCCAGGAACCATAGGATAATTGGACATTCCAAGATCATTTTTAATCTGGTGGATATCAGTATGGCAAATTCCACAACATATAACCTTTATATACACATCATCTGCCCCTGTGCTCCTATATTAACAAAATTTATCCAAGCTTTCAACAACAACAAAATGAAGAATTTCAAATAACTCTTTGAGAGACATATAATCAAATTAAACCATAAAAAAAATTAGATTACACAACGAACAATAAGACAAACTAAAACCTTAAAGTGTAGGAGTAAGGAGCAAGAACACCAGAAGGATCTCTTGCAGCCCATCCTAAAGCCTTCTTTTCTCCTCCTTCACTTCCCATTTTCTTTGGTTTCTCCGACTTCTTTTTGTTTGTTTCTATAATGTAATGTTGAGAGATTTATGTGTGTCTATGGAAACATGACTCTAAAGGTAGTCTGTTGACAAATGTTATATACAGAGAAAATGAGGAAAAAAAGTATTTTTATAATACCAAAAGAGAGGAGGAAACTTGGGATATTGTTTTAATGTTTTTGGTGGACATGCCTTTTTTAATCAGTAAGTTCGACCAACCAAACCTCTTATCTTTTTTTTTTCCAGTAGTACAACCATTATTTTGTTATTGCGGTGATAAACTTACATTTATGTTATACAACCTACTACGAGTATCAAGATAGAAAATAATGGAACCAAAGAGAACTATGCTTTTTTCTTTCCAAAATTGATTTAAAACGAAACAAACGAAATATAAATTCCATGTCAACTACAACATGTGAATGCTTTTAACTAAAATTTTCAACACAAACAAAAAAACATTGCGTAGTGAGTTTGGTAATTTAGCCAACCTCGAATATAGATATTTTTTTAATGTGGATTGTGGACCATGACTTGGACATGCATAGAGAGATAAATATCCGATACATCTATACAGGGACTGTACAAATTTAATATAGAGCTAGGCTGAGAAAAAAGACACGCATCATCAATTCAGGTGGCTATTCTTGTTGTTTAATGAAGTAAAACATGATTACTACTCTTCATAATTTTAAACTTCAAGTAGTAGTATTTGTTTTGTGTATATTTAAGGGATAATTTTTACTTTGTTCTCAAGTGTACTTCCGACTTGAATAAGACGTTTGATCAAGCCATCAAGGAGAAGGGAGTAGGTGATGTACTAATAGTGTAGTTGGTAAAAGATTCGACGCCACTCTTTTGTTTTTAAGCCTATCCAACCAAATAAAGCGACATCATCAACTTACTTTTCATACAAGATAATTCACAATTGTTTTTTTTTTTTTTTTCCAGTAATAATTTTTAAAATACCAACCAGTCTTTGTTCCGGTTAGGTACTGAGTTACCGATATTCATACTCAATTACATAGCTATTCGTCCACCCACCTTTCGTTTTCCACAGTGCGACATATATTTTTTTTAGTTAACAAACTTATACTAATGTAGCCACTTAGTCAAACAACTGTAGCATGAATCCAAAACGCGCTAATTGTCTCAACCATACGAATAATAATTACTCAATTATATGAGATCGTCACTCAAAATCTAACTACTTATCTTTGTATGAGAATATTCAAGGTCCAAAGAGAGACAACACAGTGACTACTTGGGAGCCTTGGGAAAACAAAGAAGAAAGCTTGGGGACTCATTAAAAATCTAGTTTTTGTCACAAGTTTCGTCGACTTTAGATTTCAACAAATTAAAGCTTAGCTGCATATGACTAGGCAATGGAGCATCGAATTTAAGGCTACCGATATCCGAAATATCAGAATCTGAAGAAACCTCCATTTTCTCCAGCAGCTGAGATATGTTTGGCAGGTCGATTTGTTTTGAATGGAGATGAAGGTGTGGCTGTTTTGAAGAGACATCACCACCATCGAGATCCAAGCCAAAAGGAGATGATGATTGCTTGGTCGGGGTGTTTTCTGAAGAGACTAATGGTTCCCGGGTTTTATGAGCTTGCCATCCATATTTATAGTCCCCAACTATTGGTGTTCCTAGAACTTCTGCGCAGTGTACACGAAGCTGTTGCAATGAAGAACAGTTGAAAACAGATTGTCAAGAAACAGAAATAAAAGAGAGAAAGTTGAAACATTAACTGAATGTTCCAAAGACCTGATGTTTTCTCCCGGTTAAAGGTCGAAGTTCAAGCCATGTGTATCCTACAATTTCACAATGTGCTAAACACTCAAGGCCAAATCATTTTATTTAAATATTGACTGAAAAGACAAATGTCATTTGTCCCACTAACCATGTGGTGAAGATTCAATCACTCGGTACTCGGTGATAGCATGCTGAGTAGAAACGAGTTCCCCATTATCATCAACTGTGATACGATCAGATTTGCCATCATCCACAACCACCTACTCAGATATTCCACATATGTTTTTAGCTTACAATTTGACTCTAGTAAAGCAACTAAAGAAATAGATTGAGTGTGAACAAATAAATCAAATAGACAAAAACTTCGATGGATGAAACAGAAACACTCTAGCTATAACAGACTGTAGACTGACCTTTCTGAGTGGCGCTGAAATCTGTCCCTTTTTACGTCTCGGACACCCGATTACAAGTGCTATATATTTTCTTTTCAAGGATTTTATGTTCTTTTTGACACCCTAAGAGATAAGAGAAACAGTCATTGGTGTGAGAAATTTATGTGTATTTCCCACGAATCATGACAAATAAGCTTCTCAAGTAAGGAAAAGTTGTGAGAGAAAGAAGAGGATTTACATATGCGGATGCACCAGTTGTTTTCTCGCGGAATATGGAATGAAGAACTGTAGCAGCCGTCTGTGTTCTTGCCAACACCAAAAGTCCACTACAGTCTCTGTCAAGTCTGTGCACCTAACCCAAACACAATACTTGCATAAGGCATAAGAACTAGGTTCCACAAATTCTAATCAGTGCATATATAATTCTTAACTAACCAGACGGGGAGTCTCTGATTTATCAAATGTCAAGCAAGTGGCAGCGAGTTCATCGATACTGGTCTTGATCCCAGTCCCACCCTGTGTAAGAGCAAAAGTGCTATCATATTCACAAGCTCCACGAACATGATCTATAAAATCCATCAGAATGCAAAATATGAATGACTTACTTGAACAGCCATACCATGAGGTTTATTCAGAACAATAATGGATGGATCCTGCCACATTAATTAACTCACTCAGTTCAGATCCATCAATCTACTATATAACATCAATATAAGCAGACTAAGAGTATAGAGTTTCAAAACCTTGTACAAAACCAAACTGCAAACGAATTTGCGTTCTTCTTCACTACAACGGAAGCTTTCTTTCTTATCAGCAGGCTGCTGCGGCGGCGCACCATTGTCTACCGACAGAGGAAGGAAAATTCTATCTCCAACATTCAAAGATTCCTTAGCTGCCACCTTCAAGGATCAGAATCAAAGACCATCAGATGATAAAGCAGCTTATCTATTAAAAAAAAAAACAGTTCTTGTTACAATCAATAGATCACAGAATAGTATTTACCCTTTTAAGCTTGCTCCTTTGTAGTTCATCACCATCACAACTCACAGACATTTCTCTCCTAACCTAAATCAATTACAATGTAAGGAAATTAATAACAATTCAATCAAATTCTAGAAAGATGAAGCAATTAGTATTCGAATAGAGTAGAACCTGTCTCAAACGAAAGAGTTTCTGAACGAGAGTCCTGGGTAAATCGGGACGACAACGAAGTATCCACCTAAGCGCCGTCGTGTTTGACCCATCCGTTGAACCTTTGATTGAGTCTCCGTCGGAAGTGAGCTCCTTTCCTACGGCGGTGCCATTGACGGTGGGATAAAAAGAAGGTAAAGTAACCCATTTCCCACTTGAATCATCTGTCTGAGCTGTACTGTATCCGCGGCACTGATGAACCGCCGCAACCGCGGCCAGAGACAAGTATTTGGTCGGATCCTTGAAGGAAGAGATCGTAGGCGATTGGGATTGGAGATGTCGACGGAGCGTCGCAGTCGCAAGTCTCCATTTCGCCATTTTTTAGGGTTTAATCCAAAATTCAAAATCAGGGTTTAAGAGGGTTTTGGGGGAGAAGATGGAACAACCGATCGATGATGGTCTTAATTTAGACAATAAACCACCCGGTTCTGTATTGCTTACCGGTTTAATTACAAGACCAGAAAACCGAACCGGAACGATCTGCTAGAGAAAATACTCTGTCGTGTTCCAGCCACATCATATCTCTGAGGCAGTTACGATCTACTTGCAAACGATGGAACAGTTTAATCAACGATAAGATATTCACAAGAAATTACTTGGATAAATCCCCAAAACAGTTTCTGATTTTCATGTTAAATGAGTTTAGGGTTTGTTCCGTGAGCCTCAATCATCTCCATGGAGTTGTTCCATCCGTAGAGGTTAAATGTGAGCTTAGCCTACCAGATCCATATTATAATAATTTATATCAATTCGATGTTTGTGATGTCTTTCACTGCGACGGCTTATTGTTATGCATTGACAAATATTGCACTAGAATCGTGGTTTGGAACCCGTGTACTGGACAAAAAAGGTGGATACAGACAAGACATGGTCACAAGCTAAACGAAGACTATGCTCTTGGATCTTACCAAGACAGTAAAACGGGCGATAAGAGCTACAAAATCTTGTACTTTTGGGGTCCTACCGGCGACAAAAGATTTGAAATATATGAGATTAACTCTAATTCATGGAGAGTTGTTGATTCCATTCCTGATTGCAACGTAGCATTTATTGATAATGCATGGCAAGTTCTTGAAGGGAAAGAATTACTGGATTGCTTGTGAGGAACCGATTGTCGAATTCTTACTCACTTTTGATTATGCAACAGAGAGATTTGGACGTCTGCCTCTTCCCTCTCAGCGTCCTGAACCTGATTATCTAGTTGTAGCTTTATCGGTTCTTAGGCAAGAGAAAGTTTCCGTGTTATTATATCCAATAAAAATATTATCATCAAGGACGACAGAGATATGGGTGACAAATGAGATCGATGAGACGGATAAGGTGTCGTGGAGCATGCTCGCAGCAGTGGATTTGAATCCAGTTAATGTTTTTGTTCATTGCGTAAGCGTAAGCTTCTTGGTCGGTGAGGACAAGAAATTCCTCGTGAGTATTGATAATGGAACCCACGGCAATAACATGGTATTCATTGTTGGACTGGACAATCAAGTGAGACAAGTGGATTTAGGATCGCTTCAAATAGGCCATTTTTGTTTAGTTACGTTCCAAGTTTAACTCAAATCCACCCCGAATGATTAAACTACAGGGCAAACGTCACTTTCTTGGATTTACTTCACTGTAATCTTGAATAATTGATAAACTGGTGTTTCACTAATTAATAAACTTTTATTTCCTTGCTTTTTAATTAAAACACAGTCTTTGAAAGTTGTGATCAAATTATATTATATTTTCTTACATAAAAGACGACGAGTTATGTTTCAGCTTCAATTTTCTAGTTTTTTTTTTCTTTAATTCTTTTCAAGCTTTTCCGTTTCAATTTACTAGCTTTCTTATAATTATAAGACATGAATACTTTATATAGCTTTCTCATATGTTGTTCTCAATCTTTGAAGAGCATGTGGTTCAGGCCGATCAATCTAAGAAGATGTATGTTGACTGTACAAGTAAAACGCACACATATAACATTAATCGGGAAATCAAAAGAGACAGGTTAAGGTGAAGAAAACGGATTTATTTATTGATCAAGAACAACTCCGAGATTACAAGAAAGTGACCAACTTGAGTGGTTTACAAGTAAAGGTTTCTCAGACTAATTATACTTGAGCCTATATAGGGTCTTGTACGTATTTTTCGATCCCCTTCTTAGCGGCTGAGCTCCTCATTTTATATTTCTCTTGAGTGGTAATCACAACGATGATAATGTCAGACCTACCAAAAGATGTGGTAGAGGAGATACTATGTCGTGTCCCTGCAGCCACATCTGTGAGGCAGTTATGATTTAACTAATTAAGATGTATGTTGACTAGAAAAGATGTATAAGTTTAAAGTTCATAACTCGTGAGTAAAAAATAAATCATGTAACGTATTGATATTAGTTTGTATTACCTATACGATCTTGAAATCAAAAATCCAATAATATGCATTTAGTTAATTAGACCGTGTTGTCTATATAGTAGAAGTGTAGAACACTCATAAATTAAATAATAGACCTACACCTATATAGTCGGTGCCTCCTTGAGTCGCATAAAGTCGAAAGCATGCATGTAACTGAATTACATATAAAGCTTACTTACAAACAATTTTATCGAGAATATTAATTTTGATCGAATGTTAACGCTAACAGAGAAAGGTATTTTATATGTTTCTTCAAATAGAAAACAAAGTAGAAAAATGAAAACATATAGCTGTAAAGGTGTTGTCATATAACTTAACTTATCATTGTTGTTTTCATCATGTGAGCCCAAAAGGTCAAAGGTAGTTCTAGCTCCCCTCTCATGAACGCGATATATTGTCCTTGACAAAATAAATTAACGTAAAATACGAGTCGCAGTCTTAATAATGTATGTATTTTATTAACAAATGTAAAACCAACAAACTTGTAAACTAAACCTATCGCTAACTCAAACTTGCAATTTTTACGGAATTTAAAGTACGTGGGGGGG
>NC_025685.1:8907544-8970024 GCF_000633955.1 Camelina sativa | reverse complement strand
GGGGGGGGGGGGGGGGGGAAGCCACGGAAAAATAAAGGTAAGAAGAAAGTCAAACTCAAAAATAGAATCCAAGTTGATCACAAAACTGAACCCCCAACATTTAAATCGATTGTTTCACTTAATCAGCAAAATATGCTGCCACACGAAAGTAGCATGCGGATCACTTCATCGCAAAGTGTTTTCCTCATAAACTTGCAAACAGCGATACATCTCTATTATAATTTATATCACATTAATTATATATAGCCATTTATATAATGTAATACGTAGAATTGCATAAAGTGGAACCGAAACTCATTTTAACAGTTTTGCTATAGATTTTATATAATATACCTAATGGGTAATTATATATGTTCCCTCATTAATTAACTACGAGGTTGACTTGACGCTAAAACTGTTTGCATTTCAACTACGGTGATGATTTTTTTTTCTTTTTTGAACATTTGACATTCAATTGATATTTACAATACTTTTAGCATATAAAAAGGCTTTGTTTTCTAATTCTTAACATGAAGTATTTGTAACATATATGATCTTGGTGATGATTAAGATGAATTAGGCAAATGAAAACTTTATCAGTATTAATGCTAGACTAATAAGCTTTTTATTCATTTTTGAAGTCTACTCCATTAGCTAAATTTCCAAGGTTATCTTTCAATAATCTCAATAATATTGCAAAACTTTTAATCTTATAAGTACTATTTAGTATTTTAAAATCCGTTTTACGATCAATAAATTACTTGAAGCATCTTTTTATATACAGAATATAAGTGTGAGTTATGTATAAACATTGTAGCTATCCTAAAAGCCAAGCTCCATACAAATCGGAACCCTTATTTAAAAGATTAAAAAGACCAACTTGATATTTAAAAAAGAACCCAACATATCTTATCTATATAAACCGATCATCAGAGCACTTGAACCACATCATCATTCATACAATCAATCCCAAACCACACAACAACTGAAAATTCACAAACACCTTTCTATCTTCTTTTAGGTTTGGCAATGGATCTAGCCAAACACACCCGACTTCAAATGTTGGGGTGCATACTCCTGGCATCACTTGCGTTAACAATGGCTGATACACCACCGGGAATTGCCAAGAACCCAAGCCACGCAACATGTAAGATCAAGAAGTACAAACATTGCTACAACTTGGAACATGTTTGTCCCAAGTTCTGCCCTGATACTTGCCATGTTGAATGTGCTTCTTGCAAACCCATATGTGGCCCTCCTTCCCCTGGCGATGATGGTGGCGATGACGGTGGTGATGACGGTGGATACACTCCTCCAGCTCCTGTTCCACCCGTTTCACCACCTCCTCCTACACCTTCCGTGCCAATCCCTACTCCGCCAGCTTCACCACCACCTCCTACACCTTCCGTGCCAAGCCCTACTCCGCCAGCTTCGCCACCGCCTCCAACTCCTACACCATCCGTGCCAAGTCCCACTCCACCAGTTTCACCACCGCCTCCAACTCCTACACCGTCTGTGCCAAGTCCCACTCCACCAGTTTCACCACCACCTCCTACACCTTCCGTGCCAAGCCCTACTCCGCCAGCTTCGCCACCGCCTCCAACTCCTACACCATCCGTGCCAAGTCCCACTCCACCAGTTTCACCACCGCCTCCAACTCCTACACCGTCTGTGCCAAGTCCCACTCCACCAGTTTCGCCACCACCCCCCACTCCAACACCTTCCGTGCCAAGTCCTCCCGGTACGCCCACGACACCAGTCCCTCCATATTCTCCTCCTGTAACCCCTACACCCTCCGTTCCAAGTCCCACTCCTACTCCACCTTCCGTCCCAACTCCTCCAGGCTCTACTCCCGCGACTCCTACACCTTCCGTGCCAACTCCTCCTGGCTCAACTCCCGCTACTCCCACACCTTCCGTCCCAACTCCTCCTGGTTCTCCCCCTTACGTTCCCCCGCCATCAGACGACCAAGCAGGAGCCGGAGTCAGAAGGGCCAGATGTAGGAAGCACGGATCTCCATGTTATGGAGTTGAGTACACTTGCCCTGCCGCTTGTCCCCATTCTTGTCAAGTCGATTGCGTCACTTGCAAGCCTCTATGCAGTATGTCTCTTCATCCATCAGATCTCTTCCTTAAATACCTTATTACTCAAATACACAATAATGTATATGCTAAATATTCGTGATACATTATGATGCAGATTGCGACAAGCCAGGATCCGTTTGCCAAGACCCACGTTTCATCGGTGGAGATGGTCTCACCTTTTACTTCCACGGCAAGAAAGACTCCAACTTCTGCCTTATCTCTGATCCTAACCTTCACATCAACGCACATTTCATCGGTAAACGTAGACCTGGTATGGCACGTGACTTCACATGGGTCCAATCCATTGCCATGCTCTTCGGCACTCACCGTTTATACGTCGGAGCCCTCAAGACTGCCACGTGGGACGATTCCGTTGACAGGATCGCCGTCTCTTTCGACGGAAATGTTATCTCACTCCCTCAGCTAGACGGTGCCACGTGGACTTCTACCCCTGGAGTGTACCCTCAGGTCTCTGTCAAGCGAGTCAACGCTGACACTAACAACCTCGAGGTATGCCCTAAACAAGCTGTCGCTTAAAAGAACAAATTCAATATATAGAAAGATGAACTCAAGTAATATTATACTATCTTCATATATAAACTTAATTAATGCTTAATAGTAGTCAATTAATGTATTTATTTTCAGGTTGAAGTAGAAGGTTTGCTTAAGATCACAGCAAGGGTGGTGCCAATAACAATGGAAGATTCAAGAATCCATGGCTACGACGTGAAGGAAGACGACTGTCTAGCTCATCTTGACCTCGGCTTCAAGTTCCAAGACCTTAGCGACAATGTCGATGGTGTTTTGGGACAGACTTATAGGTCTAACTACGTTAGCCGAGTTAAGATCGGAGTCCACATGCCTGTGATGGGTGGTGACAGAGAATTCCAGACCAGCGGACTTTTTGCACCTGACTGTTCAGCCGCAAGGTTCACCGGTAACGAAGCAAGCAACGGTGGACAGAGCAAATTATTGGAGCTCCCTGAGATGAGTTGTGCCAGTGGCGTAGGTGGCAAGGGAGTGGTCTGCAAGAGATAGGACACTCCTCCTACTCCTTTTACTACTATATACCATTATACAAATTGGTAACTATAATATTATAACTTAATAAAATGTGTAACATGGTTTTTTTTCCTATAACAATATTATTATCGAGAAAAAGGAAACATGTAATAATACATGTAATTTTATTTTTCCCGAATTTATTGAAATGTGAATTTATATTGATTTTCTTAATGTGTGCTTTACAAGTTTTAATGATTTTGAGAAAATTCGAATATATCTTGACAACAACAGAAAAACTTGTAAAATGCAAGTATGTAACGTATATCAAAATAAAAACTAGATACGAGTCAGAGCATCAAAGCTGGTATCTCCCTATCCGTATGTCAGGCTGTCAGCGTTTCTCTAGCTGAGACATACTTATTTACTTTCTTTGGTTTGATGAAGTACATGAAAATATAATATTAGAAACAAACTTTGATGCAAACGAAGCAGTATCTAATAAATAAGTAGTAGAAAACTCCAAATTATTAGACTGTGAGTTAGAATGACTTGAAAGATTAGTTTTTTTTTCTAAATTTTCCTTTCTCTAGAAATAGTAAAACAAACTAAAAACTAGCAGAAATTAAACCATCAGCTGATTTTAAAATTTATTAGTTTTCTTCTAGCAAGAAATGGTTTCCTTTGATTAATACTAATTTTGAGTAATGTTGGTTACACTCCAACAAAATATGCTATATAAAAAAGTAGCATCTGCATGTGGAGAAGTTATTCACTTAATTTATGATGAAGTGATTCTCCCATAAAGGTGGAAGGATACGTAGAATATGAAACATCATCATCTCACATTCTCACTTCCTAAAAATGGTTTAGGAAGCGCAATACGTACGTTGCTTTGGTCAAATTAAATAACTTGTTTTTCTTTAACTCTAAACCAAGAAAAGACTTATTTATTAAGGATTCACAAATATGTTCTTTTCAGTAGGGGTTTTATATGATTCGACGAAATTTGAGAGGCTTTTATTGGTCTATATGATAAGAATAGGATTTGAGAGGCTTTTAAAGCAGAAGTCGAGGATCAAATGGTACTCCGAAGGTGACTCCAATACCATGTTTTTTCACAACTCTCTCAAAGCTCACCAAGTCAGGAACAAGATTGTTTATCTACTCAATGACCAAGGAGAAAGGATATCAGGAAACTCGCAACTCAAAGGCCTAATCAACGGCGGACTTATGAAGGAATAAGGTGGGTCCCCTGATCCGAGTAAACCAATTAAATAGTTGTTTTGCGTGTAATTTTACAAAGGTTCAGTAGCAGAGATGGTAAATTCTATAATGTTGACCTGCCCAAACCCGAGTTCGAAACACCTAGATATCACAAATAAGTTTTTTGTTCTGTAAGTGACCTCCCTAAATTTATTTCCTGGGTCCGCCATTGGCCCTAATCATTGACTATTATCAGAAACTTCTGGGTACCAAGAACTCCTCCGTGCAACCTTTGACGATTGAGGAAATAAGAAATTTGACTAATTTCCGGTGTAGTTCTGAACTAGCAATTTCACTGCAAGCGATACCTACACCAGAGGAGGTCACATCTTCCATGTTCTCTCTTCCAAGAAACAAGGCACTTGGGCCTGATGGTTTCACTGCAGATTTCTTTATTTAGGGATGGGGAACAGTTGGTCCATTAGTGATAGAAGCAGTCAGGGATTTCTTTACTACTGGGAAACTCATGAAACAAGTCAATGCAACGATAATTGTGCTCATCCCAAAGACAACAGTCTCTGAGAAGTTAGGAGACTTCAGGCCTGTATCCTGCTGCAACACAATTTACAAGGTAATCTCGAGGATTTTGGCTAGGAGATTAAAAATGTTTACAGACTTGGCGGTTCAGAGGAATCAAGTGGCTTTCATTAAAGGAAGATTGCTTTGTGAAAATGTTCTGCTGGCTTCAGAGTTGGTTAATGATTTGCACAAGCCGGGTCCAATTACTAGGGGCCGCCTCCAAATTGACATATCCAAGGCTTTTGATAATGTGGATTGGGAATTCCTCACCAACATTTTGAAAGCTATCGAGCTCCCCACTACATTCATCAACTGGTTGGTCACCTGTTTCACCACTCCCTCCTTCTCAGTAGCACTCAATGGTGAACTAATAGGATACTTCCACGGTGAAAAAGGACTGAGGCAGAGAGACTCTATTTCAGCTCCTCTGTTTGCCTTAGTAATGAATATCTTATCGAAGCAGTTGGACCTAGCTGTATCCCAGGAAAAGATCACACCGCATCCTCTATGTACTCAGCCTCTCATCACTTATTTAAGCTTTGCAGATGACCTCCTGGTATTTTTTGACGGGTCTGAATCATCTCTGGTAGGAATTCTGAAAACATTGGATAAGTTCAAGCTCACATCGGGCCTAGGCATCAATCTGGCAAAGTCGTGCCTCTTTCTTAATGGGAACAATGTGAATGTTATAAGGGAATTGGCTACTCGACTCAACCTAACTCATGGATCACTACCTGTAAGATACATCGGGGTTCCGCTTATTACACAGAAGCTCTCTGACTCTGACTACCAACCGTTAGTGGACAAGGTGAAGTCAATAATTTATGGCTGGACTCATCGCCATCTCTCGTTCGCTAGCAGGCTTCAACTCCTCCAATCAGTGATTAACAGCAAAATCAACTTTTGGGCTTCGATCTTTTTGCTGCCTTCAAAGTGCCTTGAAGAACTTAAGCGAATCTATTCTGCTTTTTTATGGAAGGGAGTTGCAGAAAGTGCAAGGGGAGCTAAGTTTTCTTGGGATGTTGTTTGTACACCCAAATCGGAAGGTGGGCTTGGTCTAAGGAGATTGGAATAGGATTTTCGGTTTGAAGCTCATTTGGCTCCTCTACTCTCAAGCTGGGTCGCTTTGGGTTTCTTGGGTAAAAACCCATCTTATAAGGGGAAGATGCTTTTGGAATGCTGATTTCAGGACTTCTGGAAGCTGGATTTGGAGAAGACTGGTGAAACTCAGGGAAGTGGCAAGGCCATTTATCTATTCTCACATTGTCTCAGGTTCGGATACTCTATTTTGGCATGATAACTGGACATGGTTAGGTCCTCTGATTGACATCATTGGGGACATTGGACCTCGAGTCTCGGGCATTGGGATTCTCTCGAATGTCGCAGACGCTTCAAGAAATGGAGAGTGGATCATGCCTCGAGGAAGGAATCCTCAGGTCCAACTTCTTCGAACTTGTCTTCAAGGCAAGCCGACACCTTCCTCTACTCTAGGGGAGGACTTATTCAGTTGGAAAAGCTCACCAGATCAATCAAATGGGTCATTCTCCTTCATGAGAACATGGAAGCATCTGCACCCCGCTGGACCCCGGGTTTCATGGCACTCACAGGTATGGTTCAAGGAGCAAATCCCAAAAATGTCTTTCATGGCTTGGCTTACAATTTTGAACAGACTCACAACAAGAGACAAAATGAGAAGATGGAATATCCAGGTCCCCGACTCCTGTCTACTCTGCCTAAACGGAACTGAATCAAGGGATCATCTCTTTCCAATGTTCGTACTCCAAGGTCTTATGGTTTGACTTCTTCGCTCACCTATTGCCCCAATTGCCAACATCTTTCAGTGGTTTTCTGCTTTGGATTAAAAGGCCTACCACAAATACGAAGCTCAATGTGATATGCAAGCTACTATTTCACGTCTTACTATACTTCGTTTGGACTGAGAGGAATGCGAGAATTCATTCAACAGACTTCCGACCCACAGAACGCTTGAGGAAAGAGATACAACTACTACTCAGGAGGAAGCTAATTGCACTAGACAACATGGCTAACTCTATCGTTTTACCTCAAGATACTTATCTCTACCTATGGTTTGAAAACTTCCAGAGTCACCTTTAGAGTTTTGATCCTTAAGATCCTTGTGATGTATTCAATAGTGATGTACTCAAACTCATTGTATTGTAATATCTGTCCATCTTAATATACCAATATCCTTTTAAAAAAAAAAAAAAAAGAAAAAAGGAATAGGATTGGGAGCAAGTGGTTCGTGGAGCGAGGTCTTCGCCAAGGAGTTAAACCCTCATTGTCAGACTTCGCGTGGCGTGAGTAGCCGTCTGTTTATTAGATAAGCAAGTAGAAGATTCGACCTAATGCAAGGAAAAATGGATTTTGGAAGTATCTCTACTTACGACGAAGTAAGAAATCATTGATTGTTTTATGATTCCAAATGCAAAAGTCATATAACACAAAGACGTAAGCAACCCGTGTATAATTTTGTGCAGTATAATACTAAAAAGAACACAGCGATACGGTAAAGCAAAAAAAAAACCCGTAGAATTCAACATCACAACACAATGAATGGATTTAACATTCCCTGTTTTTATGTACACATCTTCCTTCTTTTGATCACCCTTTCTTCAATCGCTTTCAAAGTCGTCTTCATCCCCAAATGAGAACACTGATGCATCAGCAGCCATGACTTTGAACTCACTCTCTGAGCTTGAAGAAGGATTGACCCCAGCCCCAGAGGGTTTCTCTGTTGCTTCAGCCTTGCTAACCGTTGTTCCTCCTTGCACGGGCTGTGATGATCCCTTGTTTCCAGAAATAGACACTTTCTCAGTCGCTTTAGCGAGAACAGAGGTTTCATCTGCGCTCCGTTTGGCTTCAGGGGTTTGAGAAGAAGCCGATGATGTGGTTTTGGTCGGGCCAGTCGAGTCTCCTTCGTTATCAGAGAACACATCGTCCTTATCAGGATTCTCTGTTTCTTTATTGGGTCCTGGAACCGATGCAGAGCCGTCTACAGGGGAAGAATTAGCTGCTGGAGTTTCTTCCGGTGTTGTGGATGCTGTTTCAGAACTAGGGTTCGTAGGGATTGTTGCATTTATATCAGCAAGAACAACTTCAACCATAAATCCAGGCGATGGTAGCTTCCTCTGCATCGGAACAAAAGTCAAACACAAAGATATATCATTTCAACACAGGAGGATTGATAGAGAAAGATCCCCCAATCAGACTTCACACACAGAGTCAAGGATTCAGCTATATTAACCTTGTCAAACGCGTCAAGCTCACTGGTTTTTAGAATCACTCTATTTTCCATCATTGTCGTGTTTAACCAGCTGAGAAGAGCATACAAAAAATAGTAGTGAGAGAAGCAAAATATAATAGCGATGATGGTAAAGAGTTTTGGACAACGAGGCACTAGCTTCCTGACCAGTAAAAATCTCCTTGGCGGTCATGAAAATGTATTTTGAAGTCCCCAGCCAATTCTGTTAGGCCTGGCTCTCCGGGTAAGGCAAAGACCATAACCCCTTTCTTTGGGGCACTGAACCAAAAGTCTTCAGGCTGCAAAATCATAAAAATTCCACTTAACCGTACAATGTGAATTCACAAAGGCCTTAACAAAATACTTGATAAGAACAAGGTAATAACAATGACTTACCGATAGATCCTTGGTCCGAGGATGTTTTTTCGTGGTAAAGAGAACACCTGCATATAATTTACAGTAAGATGTTAGCTCTGCATGATACTAGCTTTATATGTTGTCATGAAGCGATGGATCGACAAACACACCATTATGATCTGAAATAGTGATGGATGGCCTGATCCAATAGGGGCACCGATGGAGCCGGAATCCCCTTAGCATACACCTAACAAAAGAAAATGTTCGATCTCAATAAACAACTGTATGCTACATTAAGGTATAGAATAAGTCAATAAAATGCTTACCTACGGCCAGGTTGGTTTTCCCCGTTGAAGTAGGTTAAAATTCGTTCAAAGTATTTCACATATCTCTACAAATAATTGATTAAACAGACTCAAATTTCCGCAGAAGGGTAAATATTGTTTTCATGAGGGCTTAATTATATAAATTACAAAATTAGACTTACAATTTGGCTGGGTAGCACAAGTCCTTTTCCATCCACACATCGTTTCTGGTTGTAGAAATCCATGCACTCTTCGGCAGTCGGAAAGAACTAAATAAGAAAAGGAAACATGATTGGTTCCCTGTGATGGATTGTTTTATACAACGTTAAAATGAATTTCTTACCTTCAGATACAACAGAAGACTACAAATCATAAGCCCTGTCCTTGCCATGCCAGCCTTACAGTGAACAACCACAACATTCTCAATGTCCTCCTTTAACCATGAATATGCACTTTGGCAGAATGAGGTGATCAAATGGATTGGCGGGCAATTATGATCATCAAATGGGAAACTGGCCACCTGGAGGCAAAATAATCAGCACAAAGTAAGATGTATAGGGACACTAATACGGACAGAAGATGGAGGGTAAATAGTTAACAACTGGGCCCGCATTATATAAACATAATAGTAATCACCCTAGAAAAAGAAAGCATGATGTATAGAAGAAGTGGCTATATTATCAGAGAATTAAGCCACTTCACTGCAGCAGGTTTTAATATGATCATGTCCAACGATTCAGGTAAGAAATGAGCAAATTATCACAAGATTCACAACTTTGTACATATGCAAAGATGTAAACAATCTTTTCGATGGATACTGTTTTATAAGTACTTCAGAGCAAATTTTCTTTATTTTGAGTAAGACATTCTTTGTTGAGGAGGCCATGTTTGTCAAATGCAAGGAAAAGAGGAAGAAAGAGGATGGCATACCTTCCCTTCAAATAATGATACATCATACAACCTCTCTGAACAAAGATTGTAAACCTTGTATTTTGCCTACAAAAAAAAAAGAAGAAATCAAATATATCAATAGCACAAGAGAAGATCAGAACCTATCAAGGCTGTAGCTAACTGCAAAACGCATCATACATAAATTAATTTCCAAAAGGAAGATGGCAAGATGACATTGTACACGTTTGAAATAAATAGACATAATATGAATATCGAATACCAATTATATTCATGAAATCCAACTAATATCACAAAAGTCAAGAAACTCAATATAAGTCTTCACAGACTAATATGTTACAAGCCTCTTCAATTTGAGTGGAACCATCCACTCGAGAATATCTAATTAGGCAGATCTGCATATGATCAAGAACTTATAACATAAGGTGAAAGTGAACCAGTCTCCATGTTAAGAATCTCCAAGTGATACAAAAGAGAGAACTAACTAGATTAACAATAAAAAAAACAGCAAAAGTTTCATCATATGGCCAAAGATAAGCGATTAATTTCGTTTGCTAGCAAATAAGTAATAGTACCTTGTGTTGAGTTTCAAGAAAGTTAATAACTTCTTCCATTTGGTTACGGTAGAAACCCTACAATGATGTTTTGAAAAAATACTGGTCATATTAACTTGAAACAATCCATGGAAAACGATTACAAGCAAGCCAATTGACTCACCTCGACATATCCAAAAAAGCCAGAACTCATATCACCAGCAGGAAACCCCATTGCAATGATGTTCTCTGTTATGTACGTCAGATCCAAATCAAAACCTCCTTCCTGAACATTTGATTTCATATAAGGAAAGAAGATAGCATCGAAGTAACTGTATAGCAAAACTGATGACACAGAATTTAGATAACTTGTATAAGTAAATTTCACCTGATATCTTCTTTTGTTCTGAGATACAGCATGTCGAGCCTTGACCTGCACTGCCTTGACAGCATTCTTTGAAGTATCTACCAAACCTTTCGTGATCGTCCCAAGGAAACTAGATTCTGTAGCACTTGATGAAGTCCCTTCCGTGGCCTCATTAGGTTGAGGAGATTTCGGAGATAAACGAAGCCCTAACCCGCTCGTAAACTTTGCAAAAGCAGACTTTTCGTTAGTCTCCACAGCAGAGTCGTTGTGTGTGGAAGCAAACGGCTGAGGAACTTTCAAATTTTTAGCCCACGTTGATATCCCAGAAGCAGATAGTTTTGATGCAACACCTTTAGGTGAACCATCGCTTCCAGCTTCTACAACAACAGGTGATGCAGAAACAGCAGTAGGAGGAGGAGGTGGAGGCTGATCATCTGGTATTGTTACCGCAGCAGGTGGAGGCAAATTCGGTGACTCAGACGACATTGTTTCTATCTTCTTTCCTGGCAAAAGACTATTTGAGTGAAAAGATTATTTACAAATCTGAACTACACAAAGTCAGAATTAAAAAAAAAAAAAAACTGATTTCGCATTTAAGTAAATATAACTATTAGCCCGAAATTATCATTTGCGTGATCTAATTCGCTTGAGAAAAAACACACAATCGTCTTTGTTCCGAACTCAATAATTTTTTTTTTTTTTTAAATAAAGCAAATTCGAAGAGTTAATCAAACAATTAATGTGCGATCATCAGGCATGAACACTCACAAAAAGGTAAGCTAAATCCAATGGAAATTAAAAAAAAAAAAAAAAAAAATCTCGNATCAGAGAATCAGAGAAAAAATGACGAAATCGAAAGAATAAAAGTTAAAAGGCAAGAAGAAACCTTAGAGATCAAGAACCATATATCCCGAGGGAAAACGCTTGCTTCGGCCTTCGTGGATAAAAATTAAAAGTTGAGAAGATATGAACGCGCGCGATGTTCAGGAGGAGCGAGCAAAGCTCTTTTAGGGCTCCCGTCTCGACGGATTCAGATTAGAATTGGGGAAAAACACACAGTGTCTCTCGGTGATCAAGTCACGTGGGAGTTTTCGTCAACAATAAACCTGTGCCGTTAGATCTTTTATAAAAACGTTTTGGTTGTTTTTGGATCTGAAGAAGAATTGAACATCGCACGTGATCCTCATCTCTCCAATTTATTTAAATTTTAACCCCTTTTTTTGTTTTTTAATAGATCGATGGATCATTTTTGGCATCACAAATTGGGTTATGTTTTTGTGATTTTTTACATTTATTTTGCTTAATTTTACGTTAAACCACAGTTTAAACACCAGAAACATATCTTATGATGTCTCATTTGTCTCAACTTTGGATGTCCATTGCATAAAAAAAAAAAAAAAAAACAGAGCAGAGAGCTGTATTTATAGAGGGAAGATATATGTAAATTAGTAGATACAAAACCCTTATGTATAATACGATAAATATTGTACCCAAGACATATCAATACACGAGCATTTTCTTACATGTTCTCAGAGCACCAAGTATCCTAAACCTAAAATCTTTTTTTCCGCCGCTCTCATCTTCTTCTTCTTTCTTCCTCTGTCCTTCTTCTTCTTTTTGGTTCTTTGCCACGTCTGCTTCACCAACTGATGTGATCAATCCATCGGCCACCAGTTCTGTCCACAACGTGAACATGTCCAATGTGACAAAGCTAACGGCTTCCAACTTCCTGATGTGGAACCGTCAGATCCGTGCCCTGCTTGCTGGTTATGGGCTTGCTCACTTCCTCGATGGTTCCGGCGATACTCCGGCGCCCACAGTTCTTGTCAACGGCGTCTCTGCTAACAACCCGAAGTTCATCTTGTGGCAACGACAAGATCAACTCATCTACTCCAGTCTTTTGGGAGCTATCTCTGTTGAGGTTCAACCCATCTTATCGAAGACGTCCACCTCTGCTCATATCTGGACTCTTCTCACCTCTACGTACGCCAAACCAAGCTGGGGTCACATCAAACAAATTCGTTGTGAGAACCGAAACTAAATTCTCCTCTCGAAGTGTTTTGTGGACGAAGGGACTTACTACCGTAGTAGTTCCGAACTGATTTTAGAAGCAGAAATTTGAGAGAGTAAAAATAAGTATTATTGTCCCCCTATAAGTTTTTTTGACCCCCTATTTATACTAAGCCATTACAATTAATGTCATATCCAATTAAGGCCCGAAGATCTCGCACTCCGTAATAAATGAGATCTTTGACCAATCCTCCGATCTCCAAGGTGATTCACCCGCCGTTATGCTCTATTTCACTTCTCCAATCGAGCATGATGGGCTGGGCTCTTACGTAACTTCGGCCTGTATTGCTTGTTGGTCATGGACATGAGCCCATGACCCGAGGTGACTAATCGCGGTACCAACACTCGTGAACAGATCAAGTATTGGAAGAAGGGAACCCGATCCATTGATGAATACTTCCAGGGCTTTGCTACTTGGTCCGATCAGCTTGCTCTGCTTGGTAAGCCATACGAACTTGAAGAACAGGTTGATCATCTTCTTAGTGGTCTCCCTGAAGAATACAAGCCTATCATCGATCAGATTGATGGGCGTGAGACCCCTCCCTCCTTGACCGAGATCCATGAAAAACCCATTAACTATGAGTTGAAGCTTAATGCACAAGCATTTGTGTCGTCCTCTGTTCCTATCACCGCTAATGCTGTCTATTCCAAGTCGACAGGCTCTTCTCCTCATTTTCGTACTCTGAATCGATCTCATGCATGTGGTTACCATCACAACTCTAACCGTTGCTCTCAAGGTAGAGGTTATAACGGTCGGTGTCAACTATGCGGTGTGTTTGGGCACAATGCTCGTTGGTGCTCTCAGTTGCCCTCTGGTGGCAACTATCAACCATCTGGTGGCAACTATCACTCTTCTGGTGGTGGTTAACCATCGTCGTCACCAACACCATGTTAACCACGTACCAATGTAGGTGTTTTTCCTCCATATAATCCTGCGAATTGGATTATGGACTCTGGTGCAACTCATCACCTTACACCCAATCTTTCCAATCTATCTCTTCATCAGCCCTACAACGGTGGTGAAGAGGTTACCATTGCTGATGGTTCAGGTCTTAAGATCACACATACGGGTTCAGCCTTACTCCCTACACCATCTCGATCTCTT
Source organism: Camelina sativa (assembly GCF_000633955.1). Classification (NCBI taxonomy): domain Eukaryota; kingdom Viridiplantae; phylum Streptophyta; class Magnoliopsida; order Brassicales; family Brassicaceae; genus Camelina; species Camelina sativa. The sequence goes on along the minus strand of NC_025685.1, from coordinate 8,956,266 downwards.
GCACTAAAAGATATATTATATGTTCTGGATGTTCAAAAGAACCTTATATCGGTGTATCGCTTGTGCAATGCTAATCAGGTCTCTATTCATTTTTATCCTGCTTATTTTCAGACCGATGGATCGGGCTGTACAATGTGTGGATCGGGTTCTGATACCATATTAGATTGTGGGCTTCCAACTCAAAACCAATTGGCAATGAGTGGAGAGACCCATATATCTTATATATTATCAGGATTTTTGTCCAGCTTCCAATGTGGGATATTATATCCCTAACCATTCCTTACAGTATTATCAAGTAATTTGGGGTTCATTTTTTATTATAATGTTTGCAACTTAATGAAATAACAGTTCAAAGATTCAAATAGACATGACCAATGTTAAATTAAGAAAAACACAACCCAAAAAAAAAAAAAAAAAAAAAGAAGAGGTTTAGTCACACCCATGCATGTAGAGAGAGCTTGTTTTAGTCGTCACTCGTCACCTCTTTTCCTTTTGCCTTGAGCTTTTGCTTGCTTGATTTTATCCAAACTTGGAACATAATGATGTGGATGCACCATTCTTAACACCATATGAAACAATTTTTGAAATGAGAGGAAGATGTAGTGTGCTGGTCAAAAATCATATCATGTGGCTCTCTTTTCATAACATTTATTTTGCTTAAGTTTACGTGAAACCACACAGTGTCATAACCAAAACATATCTTTATGTGTCCGCTTTGGATGCCATTGAAAGAAAGAAAAAAAACAGAGCAAAGTTGTATATAGTAATTTGGGGTTTGTTTTAATATGTTATAATATTTGCAACTTATTATTGAAATAAATAACAGTTCAAAGATTCAAAGAACATCACCAATTGAAAAAACACAACAACAACAAAAAAAAAAAAAAAAGAAGAAGAGGTTTAGTCACACACATGCATGATGCATGTAGAGAGCTTGTTTTAGTCGTCACCTCTTTTCCTTTTGCCTTGAGCTTTTGCTTGCTTGATTTTATCCAAACTTGGAACGTAATTATGAATAGCTGGCAAACATAATTTCACTTTATCTACTCCAAACTCCAATGTTGTGACTATATTATCCTCCCCAACATTTTCTATATTGTTTTTGATACGTTCTATATCATAATGATCCAATATGTCACAATACACCAAGACTTTCTTCTCCTCATCTAACAAGAAACTTCCACAATTCAAAATTTGATTACGACGGCTCAGATCCAATGCTAAGACCTTGCTCCAAGAAACTTCTTTGGTCGTCTCATCAATCTTGTTTGTCACCCATATCTCAGTCTTGGATTTTCTATCTGGCTGTGATAAAAACGCAAGCTTCTCTTCTCTAACAACTGAAAGGATACTATTTTCTAATTGAATACCCTGATCACAAGGAAGACGCACATGAACAGATTTCTCTGTTGAGTAATCGATTTTGAGCAAGGAAATTTTTGTTCCATCTTCAGCAAACGTGTAAGTGCTCCCCTTCAAGGACACAAGCATATATGCCCATAAGCGCCAGCCTGGACATATATCACCAAGACTCCTCCATGTGTCAGAGTTAAACTCGTACATTTCAAAATTATATTTACCATAATAATAGCTCAAGACTCTGTAGCTCTTGTTGCAGGATTTGTTAACGTATCCGATATTAAAGGCGCGGCCACCTTCGCTACCATCGCCGGTTCTGATCCACCTTTGTTCACCAGTTAACGGGTTCCAAACCACGATTCTAGAGTTGTCAACGGAGGAGGTGCATAACAACACTCCGTCACAGTGAATGACCCGGCTTACATAGAATTTAGATGAATACTCAGGCTGAGGATCGATTAGGCTATATGCAGTATTTACTTCTACAGATGGAATGGTTCTATTGAGATCGATGCTCACCAAAGCAATGTTGTACTTCTTTATCAACAAGAGAACCATAAACTGCTTAGTGGCTTTATCCAAGTGCTTTCTTGCGAATCTCCAATCGTCGTTGAATAAACGGTTCCATCGTTTGCAAGTTGATCTTAATCGTTTCAGGGAAGTGGCCGGAACGCGACAGAGTATTTCCTCTACCAGATCCTCTGGAAGCTCAGGTATAGTCATTGATATCTGAAGAAAACGTGCTTCTGAATCTTCTTTATCTAATTAGGGTTTTGCTTCTCATCTTTGTCGCCATATGTATTTATATGCCTCCCGCACCCATCAATTATGACTATTTTCCTTTTCCTTTTTGGTTTGTACTTTTAGTTTTTTTTTTCCATTTTTTTTTGCTTTCTATTCTCTAATTTGCCTCCAAGTACATAATAATTCGACTAAATCGTTTCTTTTTAAATGAGCTTTCGAACGCTAGTAAATAGAACTTGAAGGGTGATGATTTCTAGCTGTACAACTTTGTAACTTGTAAGGGAAGGAAAGGAAGAGATTAAATGTATCCCTAACAATGTAGACCTCGTCTTTGGACTAATAATACTTGTCTATTTTGACGAAGGATAGTGTCTATTATATAATTTTCTTTAAAGTGATTCATACCACACAAAAAGACAAAAACAGATCAAATTAAGTTGTATTACCAAGTAATTTGGGGTTCGTTCTAATTTTTTATAATATTTGTAACTTAATGATATAAATAACAGTTCAAAGATTCAAAGAACATGATCACCAATGTTAAACTAAGAAAAACACAACCCAAAAAAAAAACAAAAAGAGGTTTGTTTAGTCACACCCATGCATGTAGAGAGCTTGTTTTAGGTAGGCTTGCTTGATTTTATCCAAACTTGGAACATAATTAAGAATAGCTGGGAAACATAAATTCACTTTATCTACTCCAAACTCCTCCTCTATGACTTTATTATTATCCTCCCTAACGATGTATATCATGTCTCTGTTATAGTCATCATCGTCAAACAATGTGTCACAATACACCAAGACTTTCTTCTCCTCATCTAACAAAAAACTTCCAAAATCCGAAATTCTAAGATCTGCCAGTATAGAGAAGAGAAGTATAACAGAGGTTAAATGTGTAATTAGTAGTGTGCAAAACCCTTATGTAAATGACTATATATATTGTAACATCCTCCATCAATGGAATGAAGCATTTCCTTACATGGTATCTGAGCAGTAAAATACTAAAATGCTAAACCTAAATTTTTTTTCCTCTCTCTCTTTCTCTCGCCGCTTTTCTCCTTCTTCTTCTCCTTCCTCTTGTTCTTCCCGTTTCATACCATCATGTCTGAGACTACTTCTGATGTCATCAACACTGCTTCCGTCAACCAACTTCATCATGTTAACATGTCGAATGTTACCAAACTCACTGCTTCAAACTTTCTGATGTGGAGCCGTCAGATTCGAGCTTTGCTCGCTGGTTATGGCCTTGCAGGCTATCTCGACGGCACAACGGTGGCACCTGCTTCTACTGTTCTTCGTGCCGGTGTCACTATTCTTAATCCCGAGTACAACCATTGGCAACGTCAAGATCAACTCGTCGTTGCGAGTCTCGTCGTTGCGAGTCTCCTCGGTGCGATCTCGGTAGAGATTCAACCAATCCTCTCCACGGCGTCCACGACAACACAGATCTGGACTCTTCTGTCATCTACCTATGCGAAACCTACCAGGGGACACATCAAACAACTTCGAGAACAGATCAAGCAATGGCGTAAAGGTACTAGATCTATTGACGAATATGTTCAAGGTCTTGTTTCTCGGTTTGATCAGCTTGCTACGTTGGGAAAACCATATGAGCATGAGGAGCAAATTGAGTATTTACTTGGAATCAAGCATTTCCTTACATGCAGGGCTCATATCGAATGCTAAGACCTTGCTCCAAGAAACTGCTTTGGTCGTCTCATCAATCTTATTTGTCACCCATATCTCAGTCTTGGATTTTTCATCTCGCTGTGATAACAACGCAAGCTTCTCTTCTCTAACAACTGAAAGGGTACTCTCTTCATATTCAATACCCTTATCACAGGGAAGAGGCACAGGAACAGATTTCTCTGTTGAGTAATCGATTTTGAGCAAGGATAGATTTGGGGGCGTTTTTGTTTCATCTTCAGCAAACGTGTAAGTGCTCCCCTTCAAAGACACAGACACGCGTGGGCGTAAGCGCCAGCCTGGACATATATCACCAAGACTCCTCCATGTGTCAGAGTTAAACTCATACATTTCAAAATTATTGATATCACAATAACAGCTCAAGACTCTATAGCTCTTGTTGCAGGATTTGTTGTCTCCTTGGCAGTATCCGATACTAAAGACGCGGTCACTTTGGCTACGATAGCCGGTTCTGATCCACCTTTGTTCACCAGTTAACGGGTTCCAAACCACGATTCTAGACATGTTAGTCCAGAAGGTGCATAACAACACTCCGTCACAGTGAATGACTCGTTCTATATCCAATTTAGCTGAATACTCATGTTGAGGATCGGTTAGGCTATATTCAGCTTTTACCTCTACAGATGGAATGGTTCTACTGAGATCGATGCTCACCGGACCGATACTGTACTGGCTTGTCAACATGAGAACCATAAACTGCTTTGTGGCATATCCGAGTGCTTTCTTGCGAATCTCCAATCATCGTTGAATAAAAGGTTCCATCGTTTGCAAGTTGATCTTAATCGTTTCAGGGAAGTGGCCGGAACATGACAGAGTATTTCCTCTAACAGATCCTCTGGAAGCTCAGGTTTAGTCATTGATGAATGATGTCTGAAGAAAACGTGCTTCTGAATCTTCTATATCTAACTAGGGTTTTGCTTCTCAACTTTGTCGCCATATGCCTCTCGCACCCATCAATTATGACTATTTTCCTTTTTCCTCTTTGGTTTGTACTTTTAGTTTTTTTTTTTTCCATTTTTTATTTTGCTTTATATTCTCTAATTTGCCTCCAAGTACATATAATAATTCGTCTAAATCGTTTCTTTTTAAAAAGAGAGCTTTCGAACAACAGAGTAAACAAAAACAAATTAAACTTGCATTCAAGAAATTTGGGTGTCTCGCTTAGTCGCTTAGTAAATAGAACTTGAAGGGTGATAATTTCTAGCGGTTCAACTTTGTAACGTGTAAGGGAAGGAAGAGATTGAATGTAGAGCTAGGTTTCATAGTCACTTATTTTCCTTTTGCATCCAGCTCGCTTGATTTGAACCAAACTTGGGGACATAATTAAGAATAGTTGGCCAAGATTCTTTGAATTTATCTACTCTAGAATCTCTTGGTGTGACTATCTTATCCTCCCTAACAATGTAGACCTCCTCTTTGGACTTATTATACTTGTATTCTATCCATCTCTCACAATTTATGAAGACCTCGTCTTTGGACTTGTAATACTTGTCTATTTTGAGGAACGATAGTGTCTATTTTCTAATTTTCTTGAAAGAGATTCATATCACACAAAAAAATAAACAGAGCATGAGACAACAACCAAAACCATCAGCATCACAACACTCTGTACTTAGACTGTGCTGTCAAGCAGGTTCTTCAAATACAAGATAAGATTGGAATCTTCATTAACGTTAACATGTTATGGGACTTTGACTTGACCCCATTGGATTATTTAGTAAAATATTTAAAATTAGTAATCATGTACCGGAAGATCAAATTAAATCTCAGACAACAAATCAAATGACGACGGGAATGATGATTTGGTCGGGTAAGACGCCATCATTGCTACACCACATTTCCCAAATGAGTCATTGATGTTACGTTGGAGTTTAACGTAACCGCTTTCTCCCCAGTTTGATCCCCATGAGTTACAAATGATCCAGTAATCTTCACCACTTGAGGATCCATACCCAACCACTACCACACCATGGTCCGAAGATATTCCACATGTTCCTGTCATCACACCCTAAGGAAAAAAACACACAAACATAGCTTTTTGGGTACGTTTCAAGAAAAACCAATTTGGAATCAAGAAGTGATTGAAAATTACGGATTTGTAGAGCTGGAAAGCTTGGCTACTAGCTTCAATGGCAACACTAACAGGTTGATGAGCAACAGCCTTTTGCAAAGACTTCTCATCGTCTCTAGGAACATCTTCATATCCATCAATAGTAACAACAACACGAGTGTTGTTATTCTGCATGATCATTAAGCACATAGATGAAATCTAATGGAAACTTAACAATAACACCAAAATTGAGCATTTATGTTGGTTTATTAAGAACCTTATCGGCGTTGCACAAGCCAAGATCGTTGGCGTTATAAGGGTAATCTTGATCTGTCTCAATACCACCGGTTTTCATAATGAACTGAAAAGCGTAGTTCATGATACCTCCATCACATCCAGCGTTGACAAAACCTCTGTCACAGTCAACGAGTTCTTGCTCCGACAGAGATATTAACTCACCGGTCTTGATCTGGTTTATCCCTTCAACCGCTCCAACCGCAGAAAACGCCCAACAGCTTCCTATTCAAAGAGAAATCTCAATTCGCAATCGTTTCAAGTTCAGAAAACGTGAAAATTGATCCAAATCCAAAAAAGCTATATGAAGAAATATCTAAAATGCATACCACAGTTTCCTTGATCTTTGACTGGTACAACTGCGCCTTTCTTTCTCCAATTGACTTCATCAGGCAAAACATCTCCTTCTTTGTACAAATATCTCTCAGATTCACTGAGTCTTTACTTCTCTCCATCTTCTTCCGCAAGTAAATAGCTTGAAACTCATCATTTGTTAGATCTGCGAACCGGGTCAAACCGACTTCATAAGTCCTATTCTGAACCGAATTGTGCTCGTAGATGAAATTCAAGTTGTCTTTGAAGATCTTGAAGCGTCTCTCTTTCTCTCCAATACCATTATAGTTCTTTCGATTCTCCACTAGCCATCGCTGGTACATCTGCGCCACTTCAGCCTCGTTCTGCTTCGTCTCTGTTGATGTGACGACTCCCAGAGATGAGGAAACTAGTAATAACACAGAGAGGATCACGAAAGCTGAGGTTATATGTCTGATTCGAGTAGCCATTGGTTTTTGTGTTCCAGTGAGATCTGTGCCAGAGTTTGACGTTAAGACCAGAAGAGGTAGAGATGGATCAGTTGTGTTTTGGGATTGGGCATTTTCTTTTATTTATATTTTATTCTAACCAATAAAATATTTAAATCATATCATATCATTACGTCACGTGTATAATATTCTACAATTTTTATACTAATATTTTTCATCAAACGTGAAAGAGAGGGTAATTCAATTATCGGAGGATGGTTAAAAGAGAACAAATTGATTAAACCCGATCAGTTTTTTTCTTGGTTATTTTTGATAACACGTTACTGCTGTATGTTTAGGACTAAAATTTAACTTACAAGAAACACGATGTGAATGTCTGAATGATGATGATGATGATGATGATGATGACAATAAGTCAATAATGGTAGAAGCAAATATGATATTACTTCTTAAAGATTTACAGCAAGTAAAATCAAATCCAGATAAACACATTAATCCAGAATTTAACAGCATATACATGTACATAATCAACAATTTATTATGTGTATACATGTATATGTCTCATTTAAAAAATCAATTATATAAAACCTCTGTAATTAATACTCCGTAAATTAATAATTGTTATAAATTAATACAAATTTTTCGGTTCTAAGTTGGCTAGTGTACTTTTGGATAGAATTTATATATTTTCGGTTCAATAATAGAATAAAATAAAAATAAAAACTTTAAACAATTCTTTGTAAATATATAGTCTCATCAATAATATAAATTAATAATCATATAAAACTATCAAAATATATGTATATATATAGGTAGATTAATTTTTGTTAGAGTTTATTTTTAAGAATTTTTCCCTATCAAAAACTTTGAGTGTTTTTTTTTGTCAACATAGAGTGTTCTCTTCAAACCATGATATTTTCCTTTTAATTGATTCTATAAAAGTAATAATTATAACGATTTAATCTTATTTATAAATTTTCCTTTTGACAAAATTACCAAATTATGAAAGTTTCACTATTAATTTATTGATAAATTTGAATCTCTATAAATTATATTAATTTATTGATAAATTATAATCTCTATAAATTAATAGATTTTACGATCCTAGCATTATTAATTTATAGAGGTTTTATTGTAGCTAAATCTCGTTCTTTATATCATATTAATTGTTGCCTCATATATATCCGCGTCAGTGATATTTTCGGAAGAGATCATTCTAGCTGTCTTTACGACCTTGGCTGCTCTTCTTTCATCAGAGAACTTGTGGGCAACTATCATGTCGTATTCCTCTTAGCTAATTTCTGACATGAAAAGCCTTCCCGCTAACTTTTTTGCTTCGCGTGCCATGTTCACCATCTTGATCTCCTCCTCTCCTTCTCCTTCGTTGTGCTCGATCTCCTCCTCTCCTTTGCCTTCGTTGTGGTTGTTGACATCCATACTTCTTAAGGCTGATGTCATTCCCTCCAATTGGCTCTTTGCTTTAGAGGAAAGGAAGCAAAAAAATCATATCATGCGTCGCGCTATACAGTGCTTCCTTGGATCTCAAATTAGATAAATTTTTTTTTGTGTAGATTCGGTTCGGCTCTTACCGAAATCAAATCTAAAATTTCAGAACCTATAAAAATCGGGTATCATTCAGGTTCATGTATTTTGTACCCGGTTATCCAAAATTTAACCTAATTACCCAAATTTTGCCTGATTACCCAAAAATTTTCATGTTAAATATTTAAACAAAATTTTTAAAAGTTAATTTAAAAAAAAAATTGGTAAGTTTTTAAAAATATAGCTAAACATTTTAATCTAATTTTGTTTTAGAAAAATTTACTATTTTTGAATTTTAAGTTATAACTTTGCATAGCTATGTTATAAATAATAAATTATAACTAGTATTTTCAATATATTATTTTATTTCGGATATGTCGGATACCCATTCAGTTATCGGTTCGTTTCCGGTTCTTCAGATTTAGGAGATTAGGACACAATAGGATTTTCTACCTGTTCCGAGTTTGGATTCGGATCCGTTCCGGTTCTAGTTTTTGGATCCATTTTTTTGGTCCAAACCTAGTAGGGAGAGAGAGTTAGGACTTGGTCAAAGGCTCAACAAACCTGGTGAATATCCTGTACTTCTCCAATCAATCCCCCTTTTCTTTACTATAGATCAGAATAGTAACCGCAGATTTAGTAGTGCGGGACAAACAATTTGTTAGTGCGCTATGGTTCAACTGCGATACGTGCGGGATAAATATATTTGCGGGACAAGTGCGGTTACTCCAAAAGAAGCGGTACAAAATCATGTTTGATTGGTAAAAAACAATTTGCGGTACGGATTTCATATTATTATATTAATAACTAATATAATGATATGTTTTATTTTTTGTATTAATAAATAAAAATTTTAATTTCTAAATTTTAAATACCAAAATTTATTTAAAATTAAAATTTGATTGGTAAAAATAAATATTTCAGTGAATGGTGAAATAACAATTTGAAATAATAGAAAATGTTTGATTGGTAGAAAACAATAAATAAGAAATAATACATATAATAGATAAATAATTTATAAACAAATATAGTAACAATAATAAGATACTTATAAAATTAGAGTTGTTATTTTTTGTTAATGAAATAATATTGTCATCTGCTAGGTTATGAATTTTAAGAATCAAAATTTATTTTAATTTTTCAATTAATGTTATTCATTAAAATAATGATCAAAAAAATCTTATTTTTGATGAATTTGCTGCAACTAAAACTAAAATTTATTTTAAAATTGTTCAAATATAGTTGTAGAAATATTTTGTATGGAACTAATTAACCATACTTTAATAAAATAATTGACTATAGTTTATTTATTTTCTATAAATCTGTTTTCTTTAGTAAAATTATATTATGTTGACAAAAAAACTAATTATATTATAACTTGAGAAGAAATAAGATTAAATTTTTTAAAAGGACACATTTAAAAAAGTATGTCATTTATAAGAATTATTAACAATATAAATTTAAAAAATATTTGGAGTTTTTTTTTAACACTTAATACTTTCCTAGACACAAGTCAAATCTAATATGCAATTCTATGTGCCGTACATGATCTTCGAAGCTTCTTTGGTATAAGATATTTGGAGTTATTTGTTAAAATATGTGTTAATTATTACACTTGCTTTATTAGGCATTAATTAAATTAAAATTTTATTTGCTTTATCAAGTGTCGAATTGAAAACCGCTGGAGAATTGGCAGTTGGGCAAATACTTGCCGTCCACTGATTAATAGCTTGTTCCAAAAAAAACGCAAACAAATTTTTTTATTTTTTTAAAAAACGCAAAATTACAAAAATTTACCTGAATGGTGACAAAAAGCGGTTTTCAAAAAAAATAATAGTTGAAATCCGCACTTGTATAGGTCGCCATTCATTGCCTATATATCGGTTTAGCAACACGCAATCTACTTCTCCACTTTGCAATCAATGTTTTGTACTTCTCCAATCAATCACATACTTCTCCAATCAATCCGGCTGTCATGCACCAAAAATCATAGAAACTACATCTACCTTTTGTTCATGGACAATATGACGTAAACGGTTTTATTGTAGTTAAATTTCGTTCTTTATATCATATTAATTGCATTACTAAAATGATACATAATACACAATTTAACAGCATATACATAGATGTATATCATAATCAACAATTTATTAAAATTAGATTTTGTAATATTTTTGAAAAAATAATAATTTTGGACTTAAAAGCATTGACGAATTTACCCACATATATGTCATGTCTTGTTTTCGATTCCCAAAAACAATCATATCGAAACTTACAAGTGATGTAGCAAAATTCGGTCAATCTCCAAGTCAGACCTATAATCAAAATCAGATCTAAACATTAAGAACAAATTATCTACAATTAACAATCATAAATGTAAAATAATCAAAATTAGGTCTTTAAAAATAAATTTAAAAAATAATCTAAATCAGATATAAAAGAACTAATACAACCTCGATAGAGAACTAATTTGCCAGAAGTTAATAAATAATAACTTTAAAAAAAAAAACTAAATGTAAAATTTATTAGAGAATTAAAGAAAGCTTACTATGATTTTCATGTAGGTTGTATACACCTTGACTACGCTCTACGACCAAGAGAGATATTTTAAGAGAGTAGGGAAGAATGAAAATTTGAATTTGATATATTGTTAGCTAGTATAAACTCATGGCTAAGGATGAAATTACTTGCTAGTACTAAAAGAAGTAGCTAGTATCCAAAGAATTTCTTATCTCCTATATAATACAAGATAAATCCGTAACTTTGCCATTTATTAATATTCTCCATCCAAATTTGGCATTTTCACTTTTTCCCGGCCTTGTCGCTTCTTCCTCATATCCTCCTTCGCTTTAAGCTTCCGAGTTTCAATCTTGCAAACCCTCTCATAGAGCTTCTTGCTCATGTCGGTGTTGCGTTTGATGTGTGTGGCGTATTTCTTTACGTCGACAATGCCAAGCTCCTTCCTACTCGCCTCCAATGCTTCTTCTGCAGCTTGGATATCGATGGCTTTTTGTTCTCGCCGTTATAGTAGGGACCACAATATCACCCCTAATGATTTAATTCAACTTTTTCGTTGACCATGGAGGACTATTAAAAAATATTTACACCACAATATCGCCCCTAATGATTGATATTGATATTTAAAATAAAATAAAAACGGTCCTTTTTGACATAACTTATGTTATTCTTTTTAGATTTGGTATTCCCTATTTATTGACTAATAATAAAAGACATGTTTAATGAACTTTTTTTTTGTTTATACATGTCAAAATTTAATTGAGAAAACACGTATAATATAATTAGCGTACAATGAAAAACATATTAGTTTGTTAATTTTCCTTTTTGATTTAGGAAATTTTTTTTAGATATAAACATGTAAATTTTATGTAGATTTACTGCTATTATCTTAATTAGCTGTAAAATAATAATTTTTGACATATGTCAACATCTCATCAGTATACTTAACACGTGTCATGATCTTGTTAATGTCTAACTTTGAAAACCCAACTTTATATAATAAGATTACATGTATGTATGTCTGTAATATACATAAAACCATACCTTAAATCATACATTATAATCTTGAGATGACTTTTTTTTTTTGTATTTTGAGTAAAAATTTGACACTTGAGCCAAAATTGCAGCAATGATGACCGTTGACTTTCAAAACAGCTGAAGTTTCATACTGCTTTGAATTATATCATATGTGTATGATTCTAGAATTTTTAATTAAATTAATGTGAAAGAGAGTGATTCAATTATTGGAAGGTTAAAAGAGAACAACTTGATTAAACCCAACTATTTGTCTAGCTTAACACGCTATGTTTAGAAATTAGAAGGCTAAAATCTAACGTACAAGAAAAAAGATGTGAATGATGATGATGGTACTCTGTTGTTCCAGCTTCAATTTGGTCAAATTTTATTATTCAACGAAGATGACAAATTGACAATGCTATATTGCTATGAGAGCAAATATCATATTACTTCTTAAAGATTTACAGCAAGTAAAATCAATTCCAAGATAACACATTAAAATTAACGAGAGTAGTCAAACTATGATCCAAACTTAATTGGAAGTGGCTTAAAGACAGAAGACTGAATCTTGATAACGTGGGATGAAAAGCAACTATGTTCTTTTCTTCCTTAAGCGCTGCTTACAAGCACGTTTGTAGACTTCGTGGCCCCAATCGCTGGTCCTCGTGTCAAGGCTTTTATGCTTAACGGACTGTTTCCCTTCTGTCCACACCAAATTTTGTAGACGAATCAGTTTAAACTTTACAGGAAACAAAACAAAAACTGTATTTAAGCCATAGGAAAGAACAAGAAACTAACCATTCTACAAGTACCGGCCTTCAAATCGCAGACAGGGTATGACTGTGGGCAGCAGCTAGAACCGTCGTCACAGCAAGTGGCTGACTCGAGTGAACAACATCCCCAGCTATAGCATTTACCTTCGTACTCATAAAGACAACAACAAGTGGACTTAGGTGGACAAGTGTAAGACTTGTCACAAACAACTGGTGAAGGTAGGGGTGGCCTTGGTGGGTTTGAACCCGATGATTTTGTAGGGTAAGAAGCCATCATCGCCACACCGCATTTCCCTGATGACTCATTGATGTTACGTTCTAGCTTAACATATCCGCTTTCTCCCCAGTTTGATCCCCATGAGTTGCGAATAATCCAGTAGTCTTTACCACCTTCTGATCCGTATCCCACTGCTACCACACCATGGTCTAATGATGTTCCACATGTTCCTGTAAACACACCCTGACAAAAACAATAACAAACGAAATCATTTTTAAGAATAAGACACCAAATCTTGGATGAAGCGACACCAAGGTAAGGTCCATTGAAAATTACAGATTTGTAAAGCTGGAAAGCTCTGCCACCGGCTTCAATAGCGACACTAATAGGTTGGTTAGCAAGAGCCTTCTTCAAAGACTTCTCATCGTTTCGTGGAACATCCTCATAACCATCAATCGTAACAACACGAGTGTTCTTCTGCAAATAAATAAAACAACAACACAACACATAAGTATACAACATTGTAAACTACAAAAACATTATCGTTACTCGTACCTTATCGGAATTGCACTTGTTAACATCAGTTGCAGTATAAGGATAGTCTTCCCCTGTATCAATCCCACCGTTTTTAATAATGAACTGGAAAGCATAGTCCATAAGACCTCCAGCACAACCACCATTGTAACTCGTGTCACAATCAACTAGTTCTTGCTCCGACAAAGATATCAACTCCCCTGTCTTAATCTGGTTTAGCCCTTCAACCGCTCCAATCGCCGAAAACGCCCAACAACTTCCTGTAACGTTCAACCACACTAATCAGCTCAAACACGAAACACAAAACGCCAAAAAAAAGTAGCGATTAAAACGCAAACGCAATAAGACGTACCACAGTTTCCTTGATCTTTGACTGGATTCACAGCACCTTTAGCTCTCCAATCGATTTCATCAGGCAAACTATCACCAGCCTTATACAAATACCTCTCTCCCTTCACCGGAACCCTAGTTCTCTCCATCTTCCTCCTCAAGTAAACCGCACGAAACTCGTCGTTAGTCAAATCAGCGAACCGGTTCAACCCTACTTCGAAAGTCCGATCCGGTACCGAATTGTGCTCTTCCACGAACTTCAAGTTGTCTTTGAAGATCTCGAACCGTCTCTCTTTCTCTCCAAGACCGTTGTAGTTCTTTCGATTCTCAACTAGCCACCGCTCGTACATCTGCCGCGCCTCCGCCTCGCTCCGTGTCGTCTCCGTCGCTGTGACGCCGGAGAGAGACAAGGAGATCAGTAACACAGAGAAGACTGTGAGAGCTAGGGTTATGAATCTGATTGAAGTAGTAGTCATATTTGTTTGTTTTGTGTTTTTGTGTTTCGATTTTGAGATGTGTTTTGCAACTGTAGCGTTGAAGTATTTATAGAGTTTGAGACTTTTGTCGCCGAGAGTAGAGATTGGGATAGATTGTGTACTTCGTATTGGCTCCGACGTGTCATCTTATTTATATTTATTCTGATACAAAAATTAATTTAATGTCACACCACATGGACATAGATGTTTCCATTCGTAAAATACTAATATTGTATACTAGTGATTATCATTTATTGTTTACAACTTTTTGTTATATAATTTAACCTAATAATTTAGCGAAATAATTAATAAAATCTTGATAGACTTCATTTTGATAATTTCATTTGATTGTCTTTGATTATCTAGATATGTTTTTAATATTTAATAGGATGGATATAATAAGATTTGTGGAAATTGATTTCTTCTAAGTACAAGCATCAGCATGTATCTTAGTTTGGGAAACCTAATGCTAACCTTTAACAGAGTAGTTTCTTGACGACACTAACCTTTCCCGGAAGGTACTAGGAACCCATATGTTACACGCACTTTGGCCAAACTATAAAATAACACACTTCTGTATACATATTACTAAAGTTCAATATCATAATATTTTTTTTTTTTTTGTCGTCGTCATACATGGTATTATTATTATATGTTTACACTAACCGACGAAATAGTCCATTTACATTTTTTTATTTTTTTATTGTTTGTTGCTTGCATCTTAAAAACTCTTATATAATTTCGATTTTTTTTTTTAAAAAAAAAACGAGGACGATTTTAAAAAAAAAATAATAACGAGGAACTCTTCGTCCTAAGACTTTAGTTTCTATTAGACTCTTACATTGGCTCTCATTAGTATCACTAATTAAGGTCGTTTGCAAACAACCATCCCTATGATCACCAATCAACATATCATTTTGAGATAGTGGTTAGACATCTTGGTTGGAGATTTTGGTTGAAAAAATTGGTTAAATCTTACTTTTAGTTAGTGTTCAAAAAAGCGTTCTAGGCGTCCGCCTCCGCCCCGTTTAGGCGCTAAGCGCTATCCACCACCTAAACAATCGCTTTGACCGCCTAAAATTGTAGTATCATCATTTTAGTGTATTTTTAAAATTTTAATTGTACAAATTTAAAGTTTATAAGCTTTATTTCTATAAACATAATTATAGATGTTTAATATATTATTTAAAATGAATTGAAATAATATTTTTATCTATTGTTTTGTTTTTGATTTAATATTTTTATTATTCTTATATATATTTTGTATAATTATGTATATAATATCATATATATATTAGTTTATAGTGTAAACGCCTAAACCGCCTAAAACCGTCTAGATTCCGATTAGGCGTTCTAGGCGCTAGGCGTTGGATCACCGCCTAGTGAACGCCTAGCGTTTTCTTGAACATTGCTTTTAGTGGTTGCAAACACCAACTTAAGTCACTCGATGAAACCAACGTTTGGTGGGGTTTAAAATTTACAAAGCTTTTATTTTGGTATTTTTTTTTTTTTTTTTTTTTNTTTGACGTTGGATTCTTTTTATCTGACAAAATAAAAAAAATAGTAAATATAATCTGATTTTACTCATACTTTTCAGGAATTTTTTTAAGCTTTTTATTTAATAGAAAAACATTATTGAAAAGAAACATCAACAAAAAATTTCTCTATTTATCTTATATATGTGTGCTTCTTACAAATTGTTGATATATTATGGGCTGATCGGAGATAAATATGTAAATTTCAACGCTAATGATAAAAGTAGTTTTTTTCTATTATAAAAATTCTCATTTAACTATATTAATATTTCTTATTATGAATTAGATAATAATTTTAATTTTTTAATAGTTTTTAGAATTTGTAGTATAAATTACATTTTTTCTAATTTATTACAATTTTTTAAATAATTTATGAATTTTAATATTATAATCTATTATCATAATGACAAAACTAATTATTTAGCATTTTAACATTTTTTTAACTATGTTTATATTTCATATTATGAATTAAATAACAATTTTTTATTCTAATTTTTTATTTTCTAACTAAACTAATGATTATAATTTATATTATTCAACCGCTATAATGTTAACAATCAAACTAAATACTCAACTTTTCTCTTTAACTGCACCATCTTTTCTCTCTGCTATCTTTAACCTCTGTTTTGAACCGTTTTCTCTACAACCGCTCATAATTTTCTAACCGCCTTGTTTAAACGTAGTTACGAATCAGAGCCGATCATCATATGTCTTTGTATGTAATCGTCGTTTCTGAAGACATCATCATATGTCTTTGTTTAACCAAATATCATACATTATCTACAAACTTTAATAGCTACTAGTATTTAAGAGGCGACGTAGTGGAAATTGAGATGATTTTATTGGGGTTAGCATTCTTCATTTTATATCTCACCGGCCACGAGCTTTTAGTTTCTCTGACTATGCTTTAATAATACAGTATTTAAGTTAAGTATATACTATATTTTGTGTTGGCTTTATGAGGTAACTAAATAGAAGTTTCGACTTTTAAATATCTTTAAAGTTTTAACTGAATAGTCTGAATTATGTATTTTTTTTTTTGCAGCTACTATATGTATGCTACGATATTCGATTGAAGCTTGAATCGTTCATTCATATTAAAATCAAAGTCCTTTTGAAATATGGTTGGGTATTTGATGTTCTAAATCAATGAATGCAGCATCCGTTAGCACACTCTTTTATTTTTATTTTTTATTTTTATTTTGGTTTAACCACACAGATCCACACTATATATGATTAAATAAAATATGGCAAGAGTCTAAAAAACAAATTGATTATATGTCTTTCTTTATTAATTATTTTTAAGATTGGGATAAGGTCAGTTCATCTCAATTTTCTAAACATAATAGTTGCTTAATAATTCGGGGTAAATTATAGAACCACATAGTCTTTACAAAATCCGGGAAGTCAAGAAGAATTAAACTCATTGGCTTTGGTTATGTTATTGTTTATGTTTTCTCTAAGTATAATTATTATGATGTCATTTGCGTCTCCAAGAGAATGTAATCAGTCTAATAAATGTTGAACAGTTCTTTTGTGATGGTGTACAAGCATGGAAGAGAAAAGGATAGTTAGATAAGATCATCCGTAGGCAAACGTCATCAGACAAAAATGGCCGGACAACGTGAAACAAAGTTATTATAACTAGCATACCGAATTTAATTGTTTTCTAAAAAATTAAGGTAACAACAACTCGTCTTCATCTAATGGTCAGACGAAGACGAAGAAAAGGATAATCATTGAATACGAAGTAATGTTAGTTACAAACTAATTTTGATTTATTTATCGTTTTTATTTTTTAAAGAATAGAAAATTGTATTCATCAAAAGGAAAAGAAAAAAAATATCTAAAATATCCTTGTTTCGAAGTTTATAGGGAAAACGGCTTAATAGTAAGACAGAACAATAAGAGCTTTATCATCTCGTACAGTTACTTGGTTTTGTTGAATTTAGGTTGTTTAGCGAATATACGCGGTTACGGACAATGCAATGCGGTCATGCGGTCGATGCTCTTGGCTGTCTTTGGAATTATTGATCACTATCTAAACCCAAAATAGAAAGCCATATGGTTTACAAGGCATTCAAAACATTGACTTTTCTATTTTTGTTCGTAATGTCTTTTTTTTCTCTAATCTCATCGCTAACTAAGCCATGCCAGAGAGACCGTGAGACTCCAAACTTCTTATATTTATCTTATTCCATGAGCCCAATTGCAAAATATATACTTCTGATCCAGTCACGATACCGTTAATTACAATTTGGCCACCACTTCTATTAGTCTATATATTGGGCCAGTACTTCTTTCTGTACTTCTTTTGATTCTAACTAAGTTCTAACTATCGCCAACATGATAATCGCATAGATACTAGGGGTCCATTGCTTTGCTTCTTTCTTTTTTCCCACTTCTATTAGTCAAGAAACAAAGCAAAAAAAATTTTTTTGCTTTGTTTCTTTGGTTTAATATTAACATGTTAAATTCTAATATTTAATTTTCGAAACAGAACATTCTAGTGTTTCACAACAACAACAAAATACATTTTAACAAACAAAAAAAACAAACAATCAAGTGTTTTTTATCAAACTATGGCGTTTATATAAATCATTTTTATATAATGTTTCATTTTAAAAACATTAAATGATAGTATGTTACTAAACATGTAAATTGCCTACTTAGCTTCATCTAATAGAAACGGATTACGTATTTACGTTTCAAGCAAAATAAGACCGTAAGCAGGTGTAAATCAAATCAAAATACATTTTTCCGATGGAAAATAGAAATGGGGTCTAAATCTTTGTACGCAACATTAATGCGAATTTGCTATATGTTTAATATCAAAGTCACAAGTTAGCAATAGTACGTAATAAACTAGTACTAATCTCAATAATTTACTTTTGTCCAAAACATAAAGGTACGTTCGCCATGGACGTCCAAGGCATTATATATCTAATTAAGTTAAATCGGCGGTGTTCTAAAATTCTTAATGACATAATTAATTATGATTTAAATCACATGTAACCGAGTTTATTGGAAAAATTAGATTAACCATTGTTTCCGTGATGCTCTACTTATTAAATCTAATCACTATGATAAGATAATGTATAACGTTCATGCATGCATCGTCTTGTTTCTTTGTATCTAAAAATATAGAGAGAGAATAAAGAATAAAAGTACAAACGAAGCAAATGAACTCCATTGGATAAAAAGGCTAACACATCGAAACAAAAATAACATAAAAAAGCATCTGAACTTATCCCCGAGAGTGGCAGTAATTGTTAGGAATTTGGGAATCAAATCCATTTTAAAAGGAAAAGAAAAAAATTGGTGTAATGGTTTCGAATATTGTTTTTATTTGTTTACATGTATTGTTGTTTTCGGAATATTTATGTTATTGGAGCATAAAATATAAAAAGAATACATATTAACAGAGAGAATGAGCTGGGAAGCACGTGTGGGAAAAGAGAGAAGCACGTGCAACAACGACAGTGCAGGGTTGACTGGAGACAGTAGCGTCGTGAAGAGGCGCCCACTGTTTCATTCACGCACGCGTGTAACTCACTTCCTCTCAAACTCGTTTTTTACAACGTCGTTTGGATTTCTCTACTATGGAAACTACTCGTTCCTATTGTCAATTCTGATTGGTTAGCATGTAAAACGTTAAATCTCTCGTTGTCTTTATCCAGAGAAATATACTTAAAAAATGTATTAAAATTCTTGTGGTTCCACTCATTTCTTCAGTTAGCCAACATGAGAACTGCAAATATATTTTACGTGAAATGAAAGCTTCTATTTTAGGTTTGATATTATTTACGTGTGACAAATTGAGTGGTAGATAAATATTATTTTGATCCGCTATATATAAATAAAATAGAATTTGTTTTGTTTGGCTGATGAATATATTTTTTTCCAGTAAGGAACATATATATTGATATTGATCAAGCCACAGAGATCTTAATCACTTTTTTTTTTTTTTTTTTTTTTTTTTNCAATCGTTGTAACTTGTATTATACAACGACAATATTTGAAATCTGAACTATGGTTTCAAAAGATACATTTAACAATTCCAGCATTGGTAAATGCAACGTACCAAATTTTTGATACTTCAAAACAATTATATATATAGTTGTTGTTTTCCTTTGTGGTGAGAGATGCTTTTGTTTTCACTGGGAGAGGATTAGACAAATGCATTGGACAAAAAAACAGACACAGAAACAAAAATGCACATTAAAAAGCTTCTTAATTAGTTGTTGTTCCGATGAGGACAATGCAAAGACAGGCAGATTCTGCCCTTTTGATGTCTGCAATTTTTTTTTTTTTTAAAGGGTAAATTAAAAGTAGACAAAGGATCGGAAATATTAAGGTCCAAGTCCACCTCCCGGATTTATTTTGATTTCGATGTATTTGTCGTGGAATAATTGTCTTCGTACGATAATTTCCCTTTGGATAACAACATAACCCTCAATTGACAACAACAAAAGAAAAAAAAAAAGAGTGGACATCAAATGCATATAGATTATAGTAAAGTTATTAGATTTTACCCGTGGTACACCACGATCTATTATTTTGTTGATATGATATTGTAATAGTTTTGTGATACTGTAATAGTTTTGTGGTGTTTGTAGTCGATGGTGACTTGCATCTATATATATATATATTGTTAACGGTTGTAGATAGGTTTTGTATAAACTCTTGATTCGCAAGTTGAGAATATACATTTTATGATTTGGTTAGTTATGATTTAGAAATGAATGATATGACATATTCTTATTTTGATTCTCAATTGATATTATTGGATTAATAGTGTACAAGCTAATAAGAACTTAGCAAAAATGTAATCGTTTATTAAATGCAAATTAGATATTTCCTAAGATGTGTTCATCTTGAATTAGTTGCTATATTTTAGAGATGTGATTACAGAATTTGTGTTATCAATTTTTTTTGTCAAACTTAGCCCAAAAAATTCGGCATGTAAATTAGATTTTTCCTAATATACAATGGACATTAATTGACATTAATTGGATGTAAATAAGTACGCTATGGATTAAAAACCAGCCCAAAATATTCGGTAATCTTAAGGAGGATCCGGATAATTGAATCGCTTATAATTTTAGTTAAAAATCTGACCCGAAGTTGGCAAAAAGCCAAAAAGTGATGGTATCCTATTGTACTTTAAAAATGTATTTCGAGCTCTATATGTGAATATACTTGTTTGGTTATAAATATCCTAAGAAAAATTTTAAAATATATACCGTTTATAAAAATTCAAATCACATCATATGCTAAAAAAAATCTAAAATTTTATTAACTTTATGTATTAAATAATAATTAAAATAATTAAATATAAGATTAAATAAAAATGCAAGGAGAATTATATTTTAGTCTAATATATTGATTTAAATTAGGTAGATAGTTTTTAGGAAATTAATATTATCAAATAAGAAAATGATTGTGTTTGGTTGTAAGAATTGTAAATAATTTATTTGATATTTGTTTGGATACAAAAATAAGAGATGATGATACAAAAATATAATTCAAAAATATTAAGATAAATTAAAATCAACTAAAACTCAAATTATCATATTTGAAGAGTTCACATTATGGGACTTATATCTATCTTATCAAGTTATTTACGACTTATGAGTATATTGAACAACGTGAAAAATACGCTGTAAACCCCGTTTTCATTATTATATTTAATTATTTATCAATATACTAGTTGACAAAAAAGAAAATTATCGTCTAATATTAAATTTGCAGTAACCAATAAACTCTCTATGTATACAATTTGTTAAAAATATTAAAACCAAAACCAAAGTATATTGATAAAGACTTCACCTTGTGTAAGCTATGTTGTGGTGAAGCTGCGATATATTATTTTATAAAATGTGATTATATTAGCTAGTTTCATTTTTTTTAACCGATAGCAGTAATATTTTTTTCCACGGCACTTATGTCAAAAGTCTAGGAAAAAGTTATCGTTGAAGTTTCGATCCTACTTAAAGCCAACACATCAACTTATCTTAAATTTCACTACTTTGAATGTTTTGTGTTTCTTAAACGAAATAATTATTGAGTGAAGTCTAAATTTTCAAGCGCCATATCAAAATCGATCTATGGTTTCGACTTTCGAGTCTTGACTACTAAAATATATATAGTCCTTGACTAACTGCTCAAATGCTTAGAAGAAATGAGCTAAAAAGATAATGACTACTAGTAACTAGTATTTGACTCATATGAAATGGAGACTATATCGACCAGCTAATCGATGACAACTTTTGTCCCCTAGTTTTGTAGAATTATGTGTAATTATGGCCTTGAAGTTGTAAAAACGAAGATAAAAATCCCTTCTCTTTCAAGATTTTTTGATCCCTACCAATTATTCTTAAAACATTTGATTAAAACAAAATTATAATTGTGATTGCAAATATTTTCTATTTAATTGTGTAAAATTTTATATCATAAAAGAAATAATATGGAGGAAAAGAAAAAACTCTCAAAGAATCCTAGCTTAAGTAAAAGAAAAAACAAGCAAGTGTAAGATTAAAGCGATAGGCATTGAAAGATGCGTGCAAAAAGAAGTGGTATTCATAGCATACGTGAAATAAAACGAGTCAAAGTTTTTGCCGTAAAAGAAAAAACAGTCAAGAGCTTTAAGATTTGGTTGTATTATTACGGGTGATTTATATTTATCACGGCCTTTGATGTTAACACAAGTAAGTGGAACTTGTCTTTGTGTGTGTAGGTCCAACTTCGCTCCTAGTCTTTCGCAATTCACTGGTTTTAAGTTTGACCAAAATTCTCTATTATTTATAGCAAACAAAATCTACATCACACAATAAATCTAGATCCTGTTTTCTTGATATATAGACATAACAATGGCTTTTGGTGGTTGTGGGTAGTGATTAAAAAGCGATCTTAACTTGAAGCTTGCGGTTGAAAAAAGTTTTGAACGTCATGATTCTTCATAATTGTTGATTTGTAGATAGATCGAATTCTGATTCGTTCGTTATCCTTATAATTTATGTGGAAATTAATTAGAAAACAAATATCTACGTTCTAACTATATTTTCATTGATACATAATGCATCGTCACGCAGTGAACTTTACTTTGTTTCAAAATGTTTATATATGTAAAGGCTAAACAGGGGTATGATGTTGTTGTTTCTTATAAACATTTTCAAATTTAGACGCATTTGATTTGAACAGTCTAACAAACTTTCAACTTTTTCTAGTAATTACGTATGAAATGAAAAAAATGAATAAATTTAAACGTAATAATAGAACACAAATATAATCTCGTAAGATATATTATCATAACGAGATATATAGTATAACTGTAAATCATTCATATAAATCTTAAGCTTCACTTCAAAGATGCGACTTTTTTTTTGTTTCTTCCCCTAAAAATTATATCTACGTAGATGGCATCTAATGATGTTAACTTTTCTAATTAAAAAATTAACATGAAGAATTCTAACATAATTATATTTAAATTAAAAATCCAGCAGGTAAACAGAGTTATAAATGGCACACGTGTGGGTCTCATACATTACCCCCAGATAAGGAGGTCTCGTCTTCGTTCGTTTCCTTATTTCATACTCTCTCAAACCCAATCTGTTCTTCTTCTTCTACCTCAACACAAGACTTTGTAAGTACTTCTCTCTCAAGTTCTGTTTCTGAATCTTCTAAAATGCCTAGGAATCTAGAACCGTTGGATCTTGGTATCCAAATACCATACCATTTCAGATGTCCAATCTCACTCGAACTCATGCAAGACCCCGTCACCGTCTGCACAGGCCAAACCTACGACCGAGCCAGCATCGAGTCATGGGTCTCTATCGGTAACAACACAACATGTCCAGTCACACGAGCTCCTCTCTCTGACTTCACTCTCATCCCTAACCACACTCTCCGTCGTCTCATCCAAGAATGGTGCGTCGCTAACCGCTCAAACGGCGTCGAACGTATCCCTACTCCTAAACAACCAGCTGATCCTACCTCTGTCCGTGCTCTCCTAAGCCAAGCCTCCGCTACGTCTGGAACTCACGTCTCCGTTCGCTCACGCGCCGCCGCTCTCCGCCGTTTACGTGGATTCGCACGCGATTCTGATAAAAACCGCGTTTTGATCGCAGCTCATAACGCTACAGCGGTTTTGGTTATAATCTTGTTCTCCGAAACGACGTCGTCGGAGCTGGTCTCTGAGTCGTTAGCTCTTCTTGTTATGTTACCGATCACGGAACCGAACCAGTTAGTCTCGATATCTTCGGATCCGGGTCGGGTCGAGTTTTTGACCCGGTTATTGTTCGACTCCTCGATCGAAACGCGCGTTAACGCCGCGGCGTTGATCGAGATCGTGTCGACGGGAACCAAATCGGAGGATCCGAAAGGAACGTTTTCGAATTACGAGTCTGTCTTCGAAGGAGTACTCAATCTCCTCAGGAACCCGATCTCGTCGCGGCGAGCTCTCAAGATCGGGATCAAAGCTCTGTTCTCCCTCTGTTCGGCGAAACAAACTCGCCACCTAGCGATCAACGCCGGCGCGCCGGAGATTCTGATAGACAGACTCGCGGCGGATTTCGACAGGTGCGACACGGAGAGAGCCTTGGCGACGGTGGAGCTGCTCTGCCGAACGCCTGAAGGATGCGCGGCGTTCGGGGAGCACGCTCTGACGGTGCCTTTGCTTGTGAAAACGATACTGAGAGTGTCGGATCGGGCGACGGAGTACGCGGCGGGGGCGCTGTTAGCGATATGTACGGAGGAGGAGAGGTGGAGGGAGGAAGCGGCGGGGGCGGGGGTGGTGGTGCAGCTGTTGTTGATGGTGCAGAGTGAGTGTACGGAGAGAGCGAAGAAGAAAGCGCAGAAGTTGCTGAAGCTTCTGAGAGATTCATGGCCTGACTACAACAACCATAACAACAACTCCTTCGCTAACTCCGATGACTTTGCTTGCAGCCAAGTTGCCCCTTTTTGATTTTTTTCTTTTTTTGGTTAAATTGTTTCATAGTAATTAATTTTTTTTTTTTTTTTAATTAGTAGGAAAATGGTCATTTTTTTATGTGTTATTGATGGAAATATGTGAAGAAGAAAATATCAAATATACAGCTTTTTTATGACCATGAATTAGGTTTTTTTTTTTTTTGGTGTGTGTATATATTGGTTTTTTTTAATTTTATTTTTGGAGATGTAATGTAAGTATGTAACTAAGTATCTCTTATTATTTGATTGGCCTTTTGAGTTGGGAAAAGTTGTAAAAGAAGCCAATGGAAGATATGCTTAAAGTCATAAAGTCATCCTTTTGTTTTCCTTTTTTAGTCTAAAGGTCACTTTTTTTTTGCATATAACTGGAAATTTAATTAAAAATTTGACAATATTGGTATCGACCAATTGAGTGCTCATAAGTTTCTAATGAACGTCATTATGGTATTTTGTACTTTGTGTAGAGTTTTTTTGTTTTGTTAATTTGTCTTCTTTTTTATACTTTAGTGTTTTATTTTTATTATAGCATTTGTTAACATTTCGATAACTCTATTTCATGGACCCGAAAAAGGAACTTTAATGGTTGGAAATCATAGTCAAGCTCCAAAAGATTCAATGTAGTTTGGACAAAACATACGTTGCTTGAGAAAAATAAATAAACTGGGCCTAGACTTAGTTCCGTGGCTGTGTAATCTGCTACCTAATAAAGTACTTAGTGTTGTTGATTATTTGGATTCAGATATGATAGTAGTGTTTGTATGAGGTGTAGATCATTAGATGGTTAATAAGAACATAAAAGTAATCAAAGTTAAACTCTAATCTAATATATAGTATATATTTTTATTTTATTTTTTTTTCTTTTACATCCACAATTGTAATTAATTTGTTTTTAAAATGTTATATATCCTGACAAGAAGAAAAAGCAAATCTTGGTTTCTTGTTATAATTTAAGTTGGATATCAAAACTAAGTTTGGATTGAACACATTATGAAAAGAGTCTAAGCTCATCATACCTCAAGAGACACAAACATACCCACAAGCAGTTCACTTCACTATTCACAAATCACACTACACACACAAACAAAAAGCCCTTATTAGTAAACCCTTTTATTTTAGTTTCCTTCATCATATAGTCAAGGCAAGACATTTCTTGCTGCTCACTCTTTTCCTCCTGAACAACATCTTCTTCAAGAACCCTAATCCTTGCTTCTTTCTTGGAACCATATCCATCTTCTCGCCTTTCGCCTTCACTGGTTCGTACACGATCAAAGCATTGTAATGGTTACCACCACCATCATGATGAGCAACTCTGTTAGTAGTATCATCCTCTCCTTTGTAGGACGAGGAGTTTTCTGTGCTTGTTTCTGTTGTAGATAACGCTCTTAGTTGCTTCCGTAAATTGGTAATCGTTTCTTGACACTCTGATAACTTCACAGAAGCTCTATCCCATCCCTGCAAACAAACACTCCATCATCATCATCATCATCATCATCATCATCAAACACAATTTTTTTGTACTTTTAGTATGTGAGTGTTGATTCTCTACTCACATTTTTGTTTCTGTGCGTCGGTTTCTTTGTTTCAACACTGCAAAAACACAAATAAAAGTGTTGAATGTTCTGTATCAAAAGTAATAAATGTTTGATAATTTAGATGTGATTGTGGTTTTAGTTACCTTTGTAACTGAAGCTGAAGCTCGATGCAAGTCCCTTCGAGTTCTTCACAACAGCTCTTTCTGTAATCAAGTTCAACTTCAAGAGAAGACAACTTCTTCTGTGTCTCATTGAGCTTAGCGCTTGTTATGTTTATCTTTGTATCAAGATCATCTTTCATCGATTTCTCCGTTTCCAACTCTGCCTCTACCTTTTCTTTACTCTCTCTCAAAGATTTGATCTCTGCCTCTAAGTTTTTAATCTTCGCTTCTGATTCTTCAAGCTTACATCTTAGTTCATCACATTCAATCTTCTTCACCTCATCTGCTTTTGTCAGACTCAGATGTCTTTTGATCTCATCTTTAGTCATCGAACCCGATTCGCTACTAGATTTCCATGTGATGCAAAGAGGATCGTCTTCACCATTCTTTCTCACTGCATTATCATTTTCATCCATACATCCTAAAGCAATCTTGATGTCTTGTAAGAGTTCTTTAACACCGCGTTTTGATATCCTCTCTTGCTTCGTTATAGCGCTCAAAACAACTTGAATCCAATCAAAAGATCCTTCCTTTTCATCACCAACTCTTGGCTTTTTCTCAGTACACACAATGGCTAACTTCTCCATCTCATTAAAATCATCCATCAGTAACATCATCTCCTTGGAACCAGAAGGGCTAATCACACTGTTTTCGCTTCTAATATCGAAACTTGAAGCATCTAACGGTTTCTGCCCGCGGCTAAGATCTTTGATCTCCATGTTTTTCTTCATAATTATGTCCATTAGATTCTTGTTCTCTGCTCTAACGTTCCCAATCTGCTCCATCAAAAGATCATACTTAAGCTTCCGGTTCTGAGCTTCATCTCTCATCATCAAATCGCTCTTATTCGCGCTTCTTCTTCTCATCTCCATCTTCTTTTCTTCACCTTCGTTCCTTATGGATATAGACCTCTCCGGAAACTTCTTTCGAAACTGAAGTCTTAACCTTTGGCACTCAGCTTCAAGCTCGACAATCTTGTTCACGTTCCTAAGTTGTTGTTTATGCGTTAGCTCCATAGACTTGCGAGTATGCTCTGTTTCCTCTGTTTTAGCCTCGAGATCCTTCTCAAGAACAGTATACTCATATCTCAAGAATGCGTTTTCTTTCTCCGTTGAATCTAATCTATTCATTAACGTTTCGAATTCTGATTCCACCTGAAATTTACGCTCTTGTAGGCTTACAGCAAGCTCTTCTTTCGCCACAAGAGACTTCTTAAGCTGAGAGTTCTCCGCAGCTAAAGTTTGAATCTTTGTCTTCATCTCAATTAGTTCATCAACGGCCGACTCTTCTTGTCTCTTTCTCATAGTATCGATTGACCTGAAAGTGCTGTTATCAAGTCTCTTTGACTCATGGTCTCTCCCAAGAAGCTCGATTCGCTGCAGAAGCTTATCCGATACACCACAGAAAGGAGATGACTCACCATCCCCAAAACCAGTCTCAAGACCCATCTCTTCATCTTCCAGGAAAATCTCATCTACCAAACCTTTTTCGCCATAAAGATTCACAGGAACATCTTTCTTAGGAGTGTTTAAGGCCACAGTGTCTAGCTTCTTGTTTAGACTTTTTCGAGCTCTCTCGGGTCTACTAACTCCATTTCCTGGAGGAACCATACGTGCCTAAAGACCAACAAAAAAAATAGACATTTACTAAGCCATAGAAGTTCACAAGCAAAATACACAGACAGAACAGAAGCTGATAACGATCACGTTTTGCTCAAGAAAACATATTACTAATATATAAAGCAAACTTTGACTATTTCTACAAGAAAAACAAAAAAGGGTTTACCTGTCCTCCGCTTTTTCTACACCTAGCTTGGAGTGTTTCTGCAGGAGATTCTATCTTTTTCTTCGATCGCCACTGGTTTGTTTCCATTGATTTTATAAGATATGTTCAGCTGCAACACATTGATATAAATGAATAATTGCAACAATCAAACACTTTTTTATTTGACTGAGGATAATCAAAGAACAAGACCCTGAGAATTAGAGAAGGGATGTAATAAGAATCTTACATAGTCTTATGTAGTTCCCAGCTTGAACAAGTTTCTGACCAAAACTCCTGCAACAAAATAAGTATTTAACGAAAACCTCAACAAAGAAACAAGAGGAGAAGAAGAAATAAAGAAGAGAGATGAATATTTTTACAAGTAAATAAGGTGGAGAGAGAGGCATCAAGTGACTATGTGACACTGACATTAATTGTTTACGTTTCAACTCATAAATAAAAGGAACATTAAAGTAGCTAGAGGTGGTAACAAAGTGTTCTGTATATTTCTAAAATTATAATACTCCACAAAGCTTTTATGATGAAACAAACAAACGGCTTAAATTATTTTTGTTTTACTTAGTTTTTTTTTTTACTAAAGAAGCGTACTATCATTCATCATGAAGATAATTTATCCCCATTAATAATTACAATTTTAAAAAATTTAACCATCAATTCGTTTTGCAGTAGACTAATAATAGGAGGAAAAACAACAATTGGAAAGAGTATTTGCAAATGAATTAAGGCGTTAAATGATGTTCACAAGACATTTTAGTGCTACCTAATGACAATGACATTTCACATTTACTTCTTTCTTTGTTAATTACTTTTGCCATCTCTTCTTTTCTTGGTTTTCTTTCATCTCCTTTTTGTTTTTCATAGTTTTCAAACAAGTGAATGATGACTTGACGAAAAATTCCACAAGTAGAAAATCTATTTTACCAATGTTTAGTTTATAATAGAAACCAGATATGGAAGAGTTGACCTAAAATATATGAAAAATATTAGGTCTAGAAAATTGTTTCTACCTACTTTCATTATTTATGAGAAAATAAAAGTATATGATTAATCATATAGTTAGATAATCAACAAAGTCACTAACAAGACAAGTATTATTACTATCTTTCACTTTTCTTAATTCTTATTTATTTATAAGGGGGAGGGCCATAGGATTCTTTAAGTGCTCTCCAGTCTCCAGTGTCCACCGACAGTTTTTAGTTTTTTACTACTACTACCTACAACAGCTCTTTAATTACCCATCATGTCGTGTTGAAAAAGAGTACAAAACAATAGGGAAAAAAAAGAAAGAAAAAGTTAATAAAAATTGGAGAAGTGGGGAATAGTAAAGGAGACGTTACGAAAAAAAATAATTTGAGGGCCCATATTATTTTGTGTGATTTCTATAAAAAGAATAGAATAAAGCTAGGATTACAAACTATATGGACGAAATTACCAAAGATATTATAAAACTAAAGTATACAGCCAATATGATTAAATCACTTTAATTAAGCCGTTAGTATGAAATGCTTATTATAGTATTGTTTTGTAGGGAAACAAACCAAAAAGATCGGTGGGCATTAAACAATGGGAATTTTACACCCACGCCAACTTTCTCTAAAAGTATTAATATTTACATCCACTTTCTACTATTTATATACTTTTCTCAAGTTTAATTACATATTACCCTTCACTTCTTATAACCCCTTCTATTTTTTCTCTCTTTTTCTATCCCTCTCTATCTCTCTCTCAATTATTCAACCAAACAATACATCTTCTTTTTCATTGTTTTACTTTTGCTCATCTATTGAAAGAGAAAAGCTTATTTATGTTTCTCTCTCACATTCTTTTTCTAAAGTTTTTAAAAATCATTCCAATAATGGTGGAAATCTAGAGAAGGTGAAATCTTTAGATCTTTTTCCTTATCACTTTAGATTATATGAAATTCGATCTGGGTTATCCATTTGGATAAGTTTGATAAATAATGTATCCACAAATATTGTATCCACAAATAGTTATCCATATGGACAAATATCGTATCTATTTGTCGTTGAACATTTGTTCAATGATAAGTGGATAGTCAATTGCAGTATTGTTAATAGATAGTTACTTGTTTTTCTTCATACAGAATAGAAGTAATACACATCAATTCAGGTGACTATGACAATATATCCATATCGAAACATATGGGGTTATAGTGCAATTTGTGGATACGATATTTGTCCACATGGATAACTATTTGTGGATATATTATTTGTCAAAAATATAGCAATATGTATCTTAACATGTAGAAAATATATAATCATAACATATTGTATATATAATTTGTTTTATGATAACCATTTAAAGTGTTAATAACAAAAAAAGAGAAAAATAGAGAAATTGAGGAGAGAAAGAAAAGAGGGACAAAATTGTCCAACTAACAATGACACCTAAACTAAAAAGTTAACAAAGTATACCAAATATGTAAAGTAGGTGTGGGTGCAACAAGTTGAACCCAAAGTGGGTGTGAGTGCAATTAACCCTTAAACAATCCGTGTATGTGGTCTCTTTGTTAAATGGATTGTTCTGCATTATTCGTAGTTTAGAATTAAATACTAAGAAAAAATGATGATATAATTCCATGATTTTGTTTGCATGCGAATACGATGAACCTTACCATAAGCTTTCGTATTTTCTTAACAACTATGTATATCCAGTAGAACCTCTATAAATTAAAAAAGTCGGGACCATAAAATTTTATTAATTTATAGAGATTTTAATTTATCGATAAATTAATAAAATATTAATTTATGAAGAGAATTTTTTATCAGAAATTCAGAGTTTAGAAGAAATTACTGATACTATTTTTCAAGGTGATGATGAAGTTGAAGAAGATATGACGGTACCTTTAGAACCAGTTACACGTAAAGAAACAATTATCGCGTCAAGAACTCTTTACAATTTTTGGATGCGATTTGAGAAGATAACACTAGAAGTTTTTGATGTAGTCAGAAAGATTAGAGATGTTCTCCAACAAGAATGCAAATTCAAGAACAAACAAAAAATAATAGATTCATATTTCACTAGATTTTCTTAGATATATATATATATATATACTAGTTTATTTGATTATTAATTTATGATATTGATGGGACTATATTTTTAGATGGGATTTTTAGAAAAATTATTAATTTATTATTTTATTGAATAGTGTCCAAAATTACATTAGTCCCAACTTGGGACCAGAGAAATTTATTAATTTATAGATGTTATTAATTTACCGAGTATTAATTTATAGAGGTTAATCTACTGTATTATGAAAGGATTATATAAGAGAGAATGTATAAATCATCAGCACCACTAAACCATTTAAATTAGAGTATCCAAACAACAAATGCCTACCGTCCGAGTCTGAGTCATTTCACAAATCGGTTTAAGTGGTTTAGTAAATCACTTTTTACATCTGTTTAACTAGCTTGACGCTCGTGAACTCACTCTATTAGTTAGGCATCCGATTTGTTAGAACATTAGAGGGCCACCGAAATACGAAAACTATCCATATATTAACCAAATTCGAAGCCAAAGGAAGGAAACAAATTAAGATGAATATGATGCTATTAGTGAACCAAGCCACTTTTTGTGTATGTAATAAAAAGATTGCAACAAAAGGGAAATTCTAAACTAATAGCGAATCAAAGAATTGCTAAAATGAAATCAAATAAAAGAGAGAGTGTTCTACTACTCTTCAAAATTTTAGACCAAAGGCTTATCACTTTTGATCATTCAAAAGACAAAGAAGGAAGACAAATGGAACCAGCCTTATAAAAACTCAGCTCTCTACTGGTTTCGTCGACTTTTGACCCACCGGTAGATCATCGATCCAGTCTCCATAGATTCGGTTAATTTTCTTGGAGTCGCTCCACTTGAGTAAACACTTCTTTCGCCGCCCTTCTTCGTTTAGACCAGAAGAATCTGCTATTACTTGTGCAGTTGGTTTCATTGCAAAAGATTCATTCGCAGGTACCACTGTTTGTTTACTCACGGATGCTACTGCGTTCACAGCTTCACCTTCTACCCTTCCAACAGAGTTATGCAACTCTGCAATTTCATAATCAATAGCCAAATTAGAAACAGTAGTTCACAGACAATCCACAAATAGTTTAGAAGATATACAATTCAGATATAGTAGTATCCAATACACAGGACTTGCAAAACTATACAAGGATACCATAACATAAGGTCATGTAAACAAAGATACATGTTCCGCTAACATACCTGCTTGTCCATGAGCAAAGTGACACTTATCGCCAAAAGGGCATTGACCTGTGATCTCAAACTTCATGCATAACCTCGTCTTCCAGTACACAGTCTTGACAACACCACCATTGCTCATAGGTGCAGGTACCGGGATGCTTCCTTGCCTATTTACTACTTCCATATGACTAAAAGCAGTACCATTATCAACAGATGGTTGATCAGCAGCAGTTGTACCAACACTTATAACCGAGGTCTCTCTCAATTTCCCTGAATCCTCACGAAACTTTGATAGTTCCTCATGAATGAAATTGCACCTGTCCCCATAAGGACACTCTTCCCCGAAACAAAACTTCCTGCAAAGCTTCATCCTCAAGATTATCTTTTGATCATCTTCCCGATTATTATTCCCAACAGGCGCCAAAACCGGTCTTTCCCTTTCCCTCTCCCTCTCCCTCTCTCTCTCCCTCTCCCTCTCTCTGTCCCTATCTTGAGCAGGAGGTCCAACAATCTCCTGCCAATTAGACGGAGGCTGCCTCAAATCCTCAATTCCATGAGCAAAATTGCAGAGTTCTCCATTCCTACAAGTCCCTGCCCTGAATTTTGCACACATTCTAGTCTTGTAGAATATATTAGCCGTCCCTTTGTTCACAGGAGGAGGAGGGTTCAACGATGGAACCATCCAAGGATTGCTACTCGTAGGAGTAGGAGGAGGAAAAGACGAAGTCGGAAGGTTAAAGACGTTATCATCAGCAAGTCTTGGCCTTTTCAATGAAGGCTGCTGTTGTAACTGCTGAGAAGATTGTGATTGTGATTCAGATAGAGAATGCAAGTCCCCTTGTTCATTGTTCATTGGATTAACCGTTGAATCCATCATCTGGTTTTGATTCCAACCACCATAAGGTGATTGCACAAACATGGGACGAGAATCAGAGTAACTCGAATCCATAACTGTCAAAACCAGAAAGATCGAATTTTGTGATTACAAACCTTATCTACATACCCTAACTAAACAAAATTCTTAGACTTTTTGGATTCAATCGCAAGAAAAGTGATTGATGAACCAAAAAAAACAAAACTTGGCTAGAGAGAATCAGAATGCTTGAAACTATGATGTACTAAAACACGATTTGAGTATAGAAATCGAATGGATCAGCGAAGAGGAGAGAGTAGAACGAATCACGTGAAGAGTCAGAGATAGAGCAATACCTGGATCAATGATGGCGGCGGCGGCAGATTTGAGAACGCGATTTAGGGTTTTTGAACATCGGTTATAAATATACCTTTTTATCTTCTTCTTTCTTTCTCTTTTGCGTTAAGAAACTGATTAGTGTGTGTGTGAATAATTGTAAGTTGTAACACAACACAATTCAATTCATTAATTAATTAATGGAGTATTATTACATAATCTCTATGGTTTTGATAATTTTGTAGAAATATTTCCTTCAAAAAAAAAAAAGAATATTACATATGTACATTGTACTGTATATCTATGTATAAATTATTTAATTATATCTTATAACTTTAAAAACTTAACTAGGTTGCCAACTTTTATTAAAATCATATATTTGTTGCTATGATTGGTTTAGTCTTTGAATTTGTAATTTACTGATTTATTTCATTTTACTAAAAAAAGAAGAAGTCAAATTACTATTTAATGTGTTTATCAAATTGAAATATATAAGAAAATAATAATGGCAATATATCTTTTCCATGAAAATTAGTTATTTGTCAACTTCTTTCCTTTGTTCCTTATGAAAAAGAAAAAAAAAACTTATATAGTTATATTCCTTAAGAAAAAGAAAACCAGTTCTGTATGCCTTTCTACTCTTTACAAAGTTAAGTACATATGATCTACATATGAGTCCATGGTTTGGTTCATGTATTGAAAGATTTGAAGCAAGACAAATCGATAAAATTGATGTACAGTAGAATCTCTATAAATTGATACTCGCTAAATTAATAACCTCTATAAATTAATAAATTTCTCGGGACTAATGTAATTTGGGACACTATTCGATAATATAATAAAATAATATTTTTTTTGAAAATTCTTTGTAAATATATGGTCCCATCAATATTATAAATTAATAATTATATAAAATTATCTAAATATATGTATATATCTACACATTCATTTTTATTAGAATTCATTTTTAATATTTTTACTGTATAAGAATCTTTGAGTGTTATCGCCAAAACATGATAATTGTTATTTTCATTGTAATTGATTTTATAAAAATATTAGTTATAACCATTAAATCACATTTTTAATATTTTTTTACCAAATTAAGAAAGTCTCTCTATAAATTAATAATTATTAATTTATCGAGAAATTAAAATCTTTATAAATTAATAGATTTTTTTTGTCTCAATATTATTAATTTATAGAGGTTTTACTGTATATGACTTTGGACTAAAACCTTTTGAACATATGAAACCCAAAATCGATAAAACTGATACGTTCTCGCTTATCTCGTTGCCAACATAAATCCAATTTAGTTGTCGTTTCAGCACCACACTACAGTTACAGTCTTGTTAGATACCATCGTATATTATATTTTTACAATCCCATGTCTCCGATTTACAGATCTTCCATTATTCATAATCATAAGTGTGACCATTAAATCGTGGATTCAAACTTTATTCCATTTTTATTGTGACTATAGATAAATGAAAAATTGTCGGAGTTGATATTCATAATCAAATCAAATTAATAGGAGTCATCAAGATGACTTGAACCCCCTTTGTTATATTACTTGTTCCTATCACTTGAGGCTCTAACCATGCACCACACGATTTATTTGGAAAAAGCAAAACATTTTTTATTCATACACATTATTGTCAATAACATTAATATTTTAAATTTTTTATTCAAATGAAAACAAAGATTTAAAACTCAAACTTTAAGGGAGAGTTTGTTTTTCATTTCAGAGTTTAGGTTGAGGGATGATGGAAGCCAAGAACTTGTCAGCAGCTTCCTTCTTTACCAGTTTTAGCTGTTGAGGAATCCAGTCAGCTAAAATCTTAGTTGCCTTTTTGACAACTTCTTTGAGGGCTTCAGGTGATCCTATCAAATCAAGGATATCGTCTTCGTCCATTTCAAGAATCATTCCTGTGATTTTTGGTGCCAACATTGGTTCAAGATCTCCCACCAAAAGGTACAAGAATTGACTCATGATCTACAAAAATAAAAAAGCAAAAAAAAGAGAAACGTAAGTCATAGAAAAATAACACAAATTATATCCCAAAAGTAACCACAACCTAAAAAAATACAATCAATTTTACTTGTCGTTCTTGTTCGGGAGTTATAGGAGTTGGACGATAAAGAGGTAAATCACAAGCTGGACGAATAGAGGTAAATCACAACCAAGGATTACTGGTACAACTTGAGAAGAGGATCCACGACGCATGGCTTAAGCGACGAAGGCGGCGGCGATATATTTGTGAGAGGAAACAAAATGTAGGGTTCCTGAACAAGATTTCGTTGCTATATATATAGAAGGAAAAAAAAAATCTATTAAGATAAATGAAGATAAGATTTTGATAATTGAAGAGATTATTCATATATTTAAGACCGTACGTGTGAACCACACACTATAATGTTGATAAGACAAATGATATATAGACTTAAACACCGTAAGTGTGAACTATGCGCTATAATATAGATAAGACAGAAATAATATAAAAATATATATCATATTCAAGATATATTCAAGGTAAATAGTATAAAAAATATGGTTTTAGATTTGTTGAAAGACAATTGTCATATATAGCACATAGCCTAAGTAATGCAATTTACTTAATGTATTTATAAACATTTGTTATATAGATATCTATAAATAATACAATTACCTAACTCATACAATATTCCTAGGATAAATTAGCGTGATGCATGAGTTTTAGGTTGGTTTTTATTTAAAAAACAGTAGAAAAAAAAAACACAATTTTACAAAAGACAACAATCTAAAATGTGGTACAATTTATAAGTAGTCCACAATGCATATATTGCTACAATTTTATTGCACATGGATTTTACACAAAGGAGTCAACTAGAGTAGGCATTATTTTCAATAAAAAAGTTGACAAATAAGCTCTTTCAAAAGGAGATTTGACACGTGTTGTCCATCTACTCCTAGTCAACGTTCTCTGTATCTCTCCAATTTTCGTTGGATGTGAAAAGCCCATAACAATAACTTTATGGGCCTAATTTATATAACCCATAAGACAAAAGAAAGAATGAGAGACAGAGCAGAAAAGAGAAGCAATTGTTGGGTTTAATTAGGGTTTGAGATGTGGTGGAGATTGGGATAAAGTGAGGACCCACATTCTTCTTTAATCTTGTAAACATTAACATTACAACCTTTGTAAATTGGTCTGAAATTGATTGAATCGTCGGCAACGAAATGATTTATGTATCCTTTATCTGCTTTTTTTTTTTTGTTTTTTTTTTCTATAAATTTGTATAATTGAGTTATTAATCGACCCAAATGTTTGATTATACACGAAGAAGACTAGACTTAAGGAATATAATTATTTTTAATTATAATTAGGAAAGGAAAAATAGAAAGGAAGCAGCACATAGGCAGATCCGTTGGTGGAGTTCAACGACATTTATTCGCTGGAAAGCTTCGGTTTTGTTCCTCCTCAGGGTCCGTTACGCTTCCTCCTCCTTCTTCTTCTTCCTTCTTTGCTTCTGATTTCCCAAAATCGAACCTTTTTGTAATGGCGGAACAACACAACAAGGAAATGATTCGTCTTGAACCCGAATCGGTCATCCCTATCCTCAAACCTAAACTCATCATGACCTTGGCTAATCTCATTGGTCAGTTTCTTCTTCCTCCCTTGTACTCCGATTTTGTATCCAAGACCCAAATTTTTATTTTCCTTTGTTTGTTTGGTTGCAAATTGTGGTCGGATAAAAAATTGGCTTGTGTGTGTGTTTTTTTTTTTTTTTTTTTTAACAGAACATAGTAATGACAGACAAGAGTTCCTCAAGCTCTGTAAGAGAATTGAGTACACTGTTCGGGCTTGGTATCTTCTTCAGTTTGAAGATCTCATGGTCTTTTTTTTTTTACCTTATTCCTCATCCTCTCTTACAAACACTTGTCTTGCTTTGCTATGCTTTTTTTTTCTTTCTTTCTCATTTTATCATGTTTGTTTTGGTATCTGTCTTCAGCAACTCTACTCTCTCTTTGATCCTGTACACGGTGCTCAGAAAATCCAACAGCAGAACTTAACCTCTAAGGAACTTGATGTCCTTGAACAAAATTTCCTAGCTTACTTGTTTCAGGTTTGTCTCTTTGATTCATAGAGGTTATTATTTTATTTCCTCCTTCTTATGTTTTAATAATGTATGCTCAGTGTTCTTGAATTGTGCTCTTTTTATAAAGGTTATGGAGAAGAGCAACTTTAAAATAACTAGTAATGAAGAGATGGAAGTTGCACACTCTGGCCAGTATCTTCTCAATCTTCCCATCAAAGTTGATGAGTCTAAGGTTTATTAAACCAAACACCATCTTCGTAACTAATGCTTCTGCGTTTTTGGGTTCTTTTTCTTAAAACAGTTTTCTTTCTTTTGCTGGATGAAGCTTGACAAGAAGCTGCTCAAGAAGTATTTTGAGGATCATCCCCATGAAAATATTCCAGACTTTTCTGATAAGGTAGAGTTTGAGTTTGTAGATAAAGCATTTCAAGACTATACAGTTTCCTAAAGAGTTTCTTGATGGTTCGTGAATCTAGATGTGTTGACAAGGCTGATTGTATTTACCCATTTTTTTTTTATAGTATGTCATCTTCAGGCGTGGTATTGGACTGGATAAAACCACAGATTACTTTTTCATGGAGAAATTGGATGTTATCATTTCACGTTTTTGGTCCTATCTCATGAGAATCACCAGGTTAGGACGCGTTTACCTGTCTGCTCTCGCTTAAGGTTCAGTAATTGTAGAAAACAATTAGGCATTTGATTAAATTGTGGGTCTTAACACCTTGAGATCACAGGTTAGAGAAATTACGCGGCAATAGGTCAAGCAGTCTTAACAAGAAAGATCCCAAAAAAGATGATGAGACAAACCCTGACACAGATAACGAAGACTTATATGTTGAGCGTATTCGCCTTGAGAATTCAAAATTGAGGTTATACTCAGTATCCCTCACATGTTGTGATTTGCTTTCAAGCCAACTTTGACCATTCTGTATGTATATATATATGTGATAATGGCCTTTTTATTGATGAATTCAGCGTTAAGAGTTTCTTGAGCAAGCTCACAATACAGGAGCCTACATTCGATAGAATCATTGTTGTTTACAGGTAAGGTTTATGTATGTCTTGTTTCTGCTTATTTGGAACTTTGTGAACTTGGAGTTCAAGCATGTGGTGTCTGATGTTGCAGACGAGCTAGCTCTACAACAAATTTAGAAAGAGGAATTTACGTCAAGCATTTCAAAAACATTCCTATGGCCGACATGGAGATTGTTCTTGTAAGCTTCTGTTCTTGTCCTTTTTTCCCATTGCATAGTGGATTTTGTAGCTAAACAAATTGCAAACTAACTGAAATAACATTTATGTCTTGTGCAGCCTGAGAAAAGAAACCCTGGACTGACTCCAATGGATTGGGTCAAATTTATGATATCTGCAGTAGTTGGTCTGGTTAGTCTTCTAGGCAGATTCTTTTTTTCTTTGTTGCAGTTCATGTTTACATGTCTTTCTTGGTTTTCACATGATTTTATCGACAGGTAGCCGTGCTTACTTCGGTTGAAATGCCTAAATCAGATCCATGGGTAATTATTGCCATTCTCTCCACAGTGCTTGGTTATTGTGCGAAAACATACTTCACGTTAAGTGCTTTCTTTATATCCTTTCTAAGCCTTCTTTCTTGCTTGTTAAGCAACTAGTTGCTTATCTTATGTTGTGTTCCTTCAGGTTTCAGCAGAACATGGCGACGTACCAGAACTTGATAACACAGTCAATGTATGATAAACAACTAGACAGCGGGAGGGGAACGTTACTACACTTGTGTGATGATGTGATTCAGCAAGAAGTAAGTTCCTGCATGAATTTTTAGTCTATACATACAATAGAAACAAAAAGCTCATTTGGATTGCAATGCGTAGGTAAAAGAGGTGATGATTTGCTTCTACATACTAATGGAGCAGGGTAAAGCCACCTTGGAGGTACATACACCTAAGTTTACTCATTTTTGTTGTCTGTTATACTATCAATGAGTGGTGACTTGAGTTGGTTGGAATGTTTGGGAAATAGGATCTGGATCTGAGGTGCGAGGAACTGATAAAGGAAGAGTTTGGTGCGACGTGTAACTTTGATGTTGAAGATGCAGTCCAGAAGCTAGAGAAATTGGGCATCGTTGCCCGGGACACCATTGGAAGGTACTACTGCATGGGGTTGAAGCGAAGCAACGAGATTATAGGGACAACCACGGAGGAGCTTGTTCTGAAGGCCAAACAGGGCGTCACCCCTTCTTGATTTCACCTTCTCTTATTTCGACAATTGTTTTCTTCTTCTCATTTCAATGTGATTTTAAGGTACTGTCTGGTTGTTACTAAATTCAAGTGCAACAGGTATTGTCTGATTGTTACTAAATCCAAGAGCAACAAAATTATTTACCAAAAGAATTGTTCGATATGATTGATATGAACCAATACAACATACAATATCGAACTACTACTGCTAGTGCTTAAAAGGCAGGCAATTCTATGAACAATTTTTAAGGACAATAAAAAGTCTCTATTCCCACCTACAGATAGCTCAACAATGTATATGTATACCACCTCGGTCCTGTTATCCTCTCTCATTAGCTCAGGATACTGTAACAGCCAAAAGCAAAAGGATAGACAAATGAAGTCAGATATCATCCC
Source organism: Camelina sativa (assembly GCF_000633955.1). NCBI lineage: Eukaryota > Viridiplantae > Streptophyta > Magnoliopsida > Brassicales > Brassicaceae > Camelina > Camelina sativa. Next base: position 8,915,872 of record NC_025685.1, on the reverse strand, counting down.
AAATAACCAAAAGCAAATAGATACACTGTATTAAGACAATAAGCATCAACATCGTCAGATCGAAACAAAGCCATATGTACTTGGACTTCAGCAATATCAGGTCGACAAGCAAACACAGGACATGATAACAATTAACAAGGCACAAAGCCATATTATCCATATATATGATATTATGCAAAAACCACTGACCTTTGTGATCTTGATTGATCTTTGACTTGAGATGGCTGTAATTTCTTCTCTCTACAGATTACCATGGCTGGCCAGAGTAAAAAGTTAGGTAAGGACCAAACTAGCAAGCATTAGGAAAATCTGATACAAAAAGGTTGAGGAGCTTACGTTCGGGGAAGATGGATCTCTTTAAGGAGCAAAGATCTAGCTTTGTTAACGTTAGTGAACCAAAGGCAAATATGATCCTCAAGATCCTTGAGTTGATGAGTTAGGTTAAGGTGGCTCTTGCGAAGCTGTTTTGCAATCTCCTGAATCGAATGCAAGTCCCTCCCCCTCTCCAATCCAAGCCGAATGAAAAGCTTGTCGTATTCAATCCCTGTATGCAAACGGGAGACAAGACGGTCAATGGTGTCAAGATCTTTATTGAGCACAAAAGTACCCTTGGCTGCAGCATTGAGCTGAGATATGTTAGTTAACTCCTTCTTCTTGAAACTGTGAGGGAGGTAGGGACTGCACAAGGGACCTGCAGCAACAACAAGGGTGTGAATTACATGAGATGCGAATACCAGCCGCAGAAGCAGCAACGGCAATTACAGGAGCAACAAGAGATAAGGCAGAACCAGCTGTGGCACGGTGGAGGAGGCGGACCCGTGACCTAGACTTGCGGAGACGGCTGTCCAGCTTATGCTTCAGCTGGGAGAAGCATAACTGGGTCTCTTGAAAGGTGTAAGATTCAGGAGATGAGAAAGGGTTCTCAAACGTGTCGAGCTTAAGGAAAACGTCGAACGCCAAGTTACAGAGGGACTCGTCAATGGTGGCGTGTGAATCACAAGGAAAGATGTTGAAGAGTTCTAAAAGAGGTGTGTAAAGGTGGTGGCGAGCGCTGTGGACGTTTTGGTAAAGATTCAAGCAAAGGCGGGTAGCGTTTTCGCTGTGTTCGAAGTAAGTGGAGACAAGATTGGTGAGTGTAGTTTGCTTAGCGTGTCTAAGAGATTCTTGAACACATTCTTTGTTTGGTTGGAGTACTTGAGAGAGAAGCAGCTCAATGTCCGATTGGACGTGCTGATGCTGATGAAGATGCTGCGTGGGATCAATCACGTGAACCCGTGAACGTATGTCGTGGTAGGAAGGGGTTTGAAAAGCGTGAGCCAACTCACGGCTGAGGTTAAACGTGGGCGACGGGATAGAAGCTTCGTTTCTGGAAGTGGAGGCCACACCACTCTCTGTTTAACGGAACAGAGCCCAAAGATAAAACTCAGTTACGCATTTCAACAAACACGTGGTGGGCAATTTAGTGAGGCATTTCAACAAACACGTGGTTCGGGGAGTGAAAAGACGCATACCTAAGGAAGGATGGGGAAGAGGGTCTTCGCCGAGAGAGGCCTCCGGCGAGGCTTGGTTGAAGGAGAGACAGTGCGGCATCCAGAAGATGAACTTGATTCATCAATGGAGAGCTACTGGATTATAAGAGCTGATGACTTTTCCTACTCAATTGTTAATTGTCTTCTTTTTAGTTTAAGGCATACTACCGAACCGAACATAGATATGTTTATTTTTGTTTATGAATTTTACGATAAAAATGTTAATTAAATATATTTGTTTTGTAAAATTAAAAAATCTCCATCATGAATATAATAAAATTAAAAATTTTCGTTTAAATTTGTCACCGATAAAAACACAAGCAACTTTATTTTATTTGTGAAAAGAACATATGAATGTTCCTTTATTATTTTTAGTGAGTCTTTAACAGTATGATGTATATTGTGACAATAAAAACTGCAAAAGAAAAAGTAACAATATCATAGATTTTTTTTTTTTGGATTCAATTAGGAAAAATTCCATTTTTCATGGCAGTTTTTGGATTTTGTTATTTTGGTTTAAATTTTTTAGATTTGCAATTTTTAAAGATAAAAAAAAAGACAAGATTACACATTGTATTATTTGGATTTCTTGGTTTCACTTTTTTGTTATTAAGTATTTTCTTATAAAAAAAACACACAAACATATAGTTTTTAGTTTTGTAAGTGGCCAAAAATGGTAAATCTACGAAGCCATTAAGCAAATTGCAAACCAAAAGATTTGGGGTGGCAAAATGACAACTTAAACAATAATCCTTTTTTTTTATTTGTTACAAAACTCGAAAATTAAGCTTTTTATTCTAGTTTTCCGAGTTTAATTTCCACTCATTAATCTCCTCCATCTGAACACATCAAATAAATTAAAGGACTTTTAACCGTTGATTAGTTTATTATAAGTAATGAGCTGCATTGTCTTTGTGTATTAGTGTATATCTAGATACTTACAGCGCTTCTTCTGACTTCAAAAACGTAACAAAGCCTGATCCTTTACTTACTCCACTAGAGTCTCTCATGACCTGTCCACGTTCATATATGTAAAATCTTGAATCCTACACTGAAATTGGAAAGAAACGACCTTAGTGTTTTCAAACCTTGCATGATGTTATAGTTCCTTAGGAAGAAAAGAAGTCTTTGAGGATTTCATCTGTTACTCTTTTATCCAACTTCGTAACGCACACGTTACTCGAACCCTGTGACATGTTGACAGCATGTTTTAAACCTCGCTTCACTTCAGATTCCCTCTGATACTTCTTCTTAGATTTAGTAACAAACCACTCCTTGTCATCAAACTTCTTTCCGTTTAGAGCCTCAACAAATTTCTCAGCATCCTCTGGATTCTTAAAATTAACAAAGCCAAAACCTTTAGACTTTCCTTGAGGAACCTCACCATCCCTAATGATCACGCAACTCGTCGTAGGTCCAAAATCTTGAAAAATTGTGTTCAGCTCTTCATCGGTCAAGGACTTGGAGAGGTTCTTGACATAAATATCAGTGAACGTTGCCTTTTCGCTTGGAGAATCTCTTTGAAGAAACGGTCCAACGTATACTTCTGTATCGTTAAGAAGCATTCCATTCATATGTTCTATGGCCTTATGAGCTGATTCTTCCGTGTTGTACTGTACAAAACCAAATCCTCTTGACTTACCAGATGCATCAGTCGCTAATTTGAATCTAAGAATGGATCCAAAGCATGAAAATGTATCGTAGAGTCCTTTTTGATCGATGGATTTGTCAAGATTCTGAGACAAGTTACGGATCTTAATAAGAAATGTCAAACTGAAGACCAAAAGACAAAAGAAAGCCACACAGCCCTTAGTCTTGCTACAATACTAGCTAGAAAGAAGAAGTGATGTGATTGTTACCATTATGAATATATTACCAACTCCCCGCTTTAGAAGACTTGGATAATGGACATAGTACATAACTATAATGCTTCTTCCTTTAAGAGCAGTAAAGTTCAGCATTTCCATTGCTCTTTTAGCTTCTCACCGATCAACCAAAAAAAAAGAACAAATGAGAAGTAAAAACATAGAAATGGTAAGACCAGTTTTGAAATCCAAAACCTGCATTGTGCATTCGTTTAGAAAAATGTCAACGTTGTGGTAACAAGATCATCTCAAATTGTCAACTCAACTCGAGAAATGACTACTCTGACTACAGCCCTAATCGGATTTAAATAGTATTATCAATACGAGGGAAACTTGGTGAAAAAGTTAACCTTCTTGAGGATAGTCAAAGGTAACGTAGCCATAGCCAAGAGATCCCCCTGTGGTCAAATCTCTGCAAACACGAACAGAGCTCACATGACTCGCATGGCTAAACGCATCGAACAACTCAGAATCTGTCACGCTCGGTTCCAGATCGCCAACGTACAGCGAAGTCTTCCCTTCTTCACCCATTTCGTAAATACTCTGTTCCTCCCGAAACCAAGTCCAACAATCCATTCTCTCCTCTCTTTAGTTTAGTTCAACAAGTCCAATAATATAGTATATACTTTTTTGTTGCTCTTAAAGGAAAACGCATTAGAGTTATATGTATAAACTAAAGCCAATCACACACTAAAGAAACTTTGTTATCCTTTTTCTTAAGTTACTGAGAATTTTAGCGGCCAAAACCGTTGACGTGAGAAAAAAAAATGATATACACCAACGAAGCCTACACATGTATCCAACCACCCTTTGGCATTATATAATAGGGATAAAGAATTTTATATTAATGTTTTCTCATTCTAACAAATAATTCATATTTGGATTTAACTATATGTATTGTAACCTAAACCAGCCCACATAAAAAGACATGTGCATTGACTTCTCATCATTTTCACATTGTTTCTCTATATAACTCTCCCTAAGCCAATCCTCAAGGTTTGCATCAATTTGTCACCGATGCCCGATGGCCCCAAATTATAATATTCTTTTCATTTTCTTGATTCTGTCTCTTCATTTTCTTTCAATTCTAGCCACCAGAAACAACCACATCACCGACAGAAAATCTCTAGAAATCATCATTGGCGGTGGCAGTGACGATTCCCCGGCGCCATCTCCGGAGCAAGAAGACTTTTCTCCACCTTCTCCTCCTTCTGAAACACCATCAGCGCCGCCACCACTGCCTCTTCCTCCTCCATCACCGCCGCCGCTAATATTCTCGAGCCCACTAATAAAGAAAGTGTTTCCAGTCATCAAGAATTTTCAGAAGCTAATCGAAGACGATCCAAAGAAGATACTCAAAACATGGGTAGGCACCGACATTTGCGCTCAGGACAAATACATAGGACTCGAGTGCGCCAAGTTCCCGGGAACAAACGACGACGCACTTGGGAGTATTCAGTTCAACAACTTTAACTTCCGTGGCAAGAAACTCCGGCTAGATAACTTCCTCGACAAGTTAGAAGAAGTCACCATCTTCCACGCAAACAGTAACAATTTCTTGGGCTCTGTTCCAAAAGTGAGCAACTTGAAGTACCTTTTCGAGCTTGATCTCAGCAACAATAAGCTTTCTGGAGAGTTCCCGAGCTCTGTGTTAAAAGCAACGAACCTCACGTTTCTTGATCTCAGGTTCAATTCTTTCTCCGGATCAGTGCCTCCTCAGGTGTTCTATCTCGATCTTGACGTATTGTTCATCAACGACAACAATCTTGCTCAGAGACTCCCTGAGAATCTCGGATCCATCACCGCTCTTTACCTCACATTCGCTAACAACAGGTCTCGTTACAACACTTGAATCCAAAACTCCCCATTGTAGTTATTTACTCTGTTTTTCATATCAAGTAGGTTTAGTGGGTCTTGTACTTTTGAGGTTCTAAAGGTGTTTTTTTTTTGGAAATTTCATGTCATGTGATGCAGATTCTCGGGTCCGATTCCGGGAAGCATCGGTGGCATCAAGTCCCTACAAGAAGTGCTTTTCTTGAATAACAAGTTAACCGGTTGCTTACCATACCAAATTGGGAACCTTAACCGAGCTACAGTTTTTGATGTTGAGTCTAACGAGCTAACCGGTCCTATTCCTTACTCTTTTGGATGCCTAAACAAGATGGAACAGCTCATTTTGGCTAGAAACAAGTTCTACGGTACCATACCTGAGATCCTCTGCGAGCTCTCAAGCCTCAAGAACCTTTCACTCTCTTCCAATTACTTTACACAAGTCGGTCCAAAATGTCGAACACTCATCAAGAGAAAGATTCTAGACGTGGGTAGGAATTGTATTCAAGATCTTGCTAATCAAAGAACATGGTGGGAATGCGCCAGGTTTTTCATGCGGAGACAGAATTGTCCTAACTCTAAGTCTTTCTTTTATATCCCTTGTGGCAAAGATCTGCACCGAATTAAACCGGATCAAGAAGAATTCGACGGTCAGGCTTCGCAGTCGGTATCTTACGGTGCTCTTAACCCGGACCGGATTCGGAATCTCTAGCCAAAACAAACTTGTTTTTATTTTAATAATGGTATTCATCGTTTGATATTTGTAAGTGTGACTTATTTAAATAAATGAAATAATTTTTTTTTGTATGTATTTAGGTGACTACAAGTAAAATAGATTAGAATTTTGTCATAACTATAAATGTAACCATTAGAGTCAAAAAGTTGTGAGAAGTGAGATAAAGGTTACAACAAACACAGAAAGCCCAAGTTGGGTCGGTTTGGTAGATGGATGACCATAGCCTCTGGTCGCTTCAGCCGTTAGCTTCGCGATCATCATTAGGTTAGATTCCGGTTTCTTCTCTTCTTGCTTCTCACACGTCCCATACGGCATGTTCTCCTGTACAGACACGTTTAGTTTCATTATAGCTGTCAGTTGGCGGGCCGCCCATGGATATGCCCATGTTCATATACATATGGGCGGACTATAGTGGGACCAAAAAATAAATAGTTTATTTACGTATTTGATCATTTTTGTCCATAGATCATATGGGCATAACCATATGGACAATGGGCTTGTCCACTTATCAAAACTAACATATTTTTATTTTAAATATATTTTTATAAGAAATTCCATTTACAACTAAATTAGTTTAAATTATTATATTTTACACTTATAAACTTTTATTTTCATGCAATACATTTATAATTTTTTTTTTTCATAAAACAGATAAAATATTGTATGATTTTACGATTTTGGCGGGAAAATGCAGTTTTACGGTTTTGGCGAAAAAAGCAGTTTTATGGTTTTGGCAGAAAAAACAGTTTTACGGTTTTGGCGGGAAAACGCAATTTTACAGTTTTGGTGGGAAAACGTAATTTTACGGGTTTGGCAGAAAAATGTAATTTTACGGTTTTGGCGAAAAAACGTAATTTTACGGTTTTGGCAGGAAAACATAATTTTACGGCTTTGGTGGGAAAACGTAATTTTACGGTTTTAGCGAGAAAACGCAATTTTACGGGTTTGGTGGGAAAACATAATTTTATGGTTTTGGCGGGAAAACACAATTTTATGTTTAGGCGGGAAAACACAATTTTACGGTTTAGGCAAAAAATGTGAATTCTCTAATTTTGGTTTTGAGGAGAAAATGTAATGAAGTAATTTTCCCACCAAACTCATAATTTTATAAGAGATATAACAAAAAAATCAGATTTTATAAAAGAAACAACAAAATAAAATTTAGATTTTATAAAAGAAAATAACAAAAATAAAACTCAGATTTTATAAGTAAATAATAACAAAATATAATTCAGATTTTATAAGAAAAAATAACAAAAATAAAACTTATATTTTATAAATGAATAACAATAGAAAAAAAATTGGGCTGTCTTTGGTCATGACCATTTGGAAATTGTCTTAGTGGGTATGAATACTTTTTGGACCACTGTCCATTTGGGACTGTCCAACTTTGGCCATGCAAAAGAATGTTCAGATTCGCCCAAATGGTCCATGGACGGACCATTTGACAGCTCTAAGCTTCATCTTTTATAACATATAATAACATAATTCACATAGTGACTACATATAGTCCATATATAGAATACTTACTTTACAAGCGGCTATATCTTCACAGCCGCACAGAGAGTGACCATTTGCAACATCCACTGCTTTTGGAGCTCCTCCACCATCGCTTCTCTAAAATACACACATACGTTAACATTACTTACACGTTATATTTAACCGGATCCAAATCTAACCAAAACCGAACCACATCCTTCTACACGTACCTTGTAAAAATCGACTGCAATGAAGTTAGGCCAGCGTTGTCCTGCGGCTTCTTGACAACTTTTTATAGTGTCAAGAAGAGGAGCAGAGTTCTGCTTACAAGATCCGATCACATCTGCAGTATCCGGAAAATAATTGACTAGAATAAGTGATCTCGATCTATCTCCCATTGCAACTGATTCTGGTCTATTGGTACACCCTCCAACCTTCATCCCTCCATCTCCATCTACAAAATCATAACATTGTATCGATTTCATATATGCTATAATCATATTGTGATGTATTATTCTATTTGGAGACGAACTCACATCGATTCTCTATCATGTATCTCCATGTAAATGCAATACCCTCAGACGCTTCTTTATTAGGATTGGACGTGAAAACAAGCAATCTTTGGTTCTGACTGATCATATCATCAAGAGTAGGCCAATCTTCTCCGTTTTTAGGCATTCTTGTTACCGGAAACATGAAATTTCGTAATCCAGATGCATCAAATACTTTGGTTAAACCATGAGGAGATTTCACGTAGTCCTCGATGATAAGCGTCACAACAACATCCTTATTCTTTTCTAGATACACTTGAAACTCCTTTAAAATGTTAACCGCGGGTTGCTACATATATACAAAAAATAATTAGAGATATTTTAATTTGGACTTTGGA
>NC_025685.1:8866251-8900954 GCF_000633955.1 Camelina sativa | reverse complement strand
GAGGAGATTTCACGTAGTCCTCGATGATAAGCGTCACAACAACATCCTTATTCTTTTCTAGATACACTTGAAACTCCTTTAAAATGTTAACCGCGGGTTGCTACATATATACAAAAAATAATTAGAGATATTTTAATTTGGACTTTGGACCTATCGATTTATAAAGATCTGTGTATATGGAACTTACAAATGCGGTGTAATTGAAGCAATTCCCACCGTAAGAATGGCAAAGCCATATATCATTTTGGAAGTCGTACATGTCAAGCATAAACCCTCTAACACCATTCTGTAATTACCCAAAAAAAAGGTAAAGATAAGAATCGTATTAAATAATGAAACTTTAAAAAAGGGCTTTATCAAAAGTATAAAAACTTCTGAAAAGGGGTTTATTGAAAGAGAAAAAAAAAAAAACTTTTGGAATGGGTTTACTATGATGAAAGAAGAATATTTACAATGAGCTGGCTAGTTATCGAATCTTGTTGGTTTGAAGGAGCAAGAATCATAGAGCCAGTGCCGGATTTTGCACCTATTCGAGCAAATGAATTGTGGGTTGTTAACCACGAGTACTTGTTGTACGGTAATCCTTTTACCTTTTGACACATAAAAAGATGATCAAAATGATCAGTCGATTCAACAAAAATCTTAAGAATATATAATGATTAACCATGATAAAAAAAAAAAAAGGAACCTTGGAAGTGGGGTTAATGGGTTGCATTCGGGTGCATCTAGGTCGGAAACTATCGCTGGCGAGACACGATTCACAGTGCAATCCCCGATCACAGTTCTTGTTCACGATGCATGTTTCTCCTTCCTACCAATCAACACAAAGATCAACATTTTTTTTTTTTTTTGTAAATTTCCCCGAAACCCACAATTCATTAGGGTTTTTAGGTTAGATAGACCCATTTATGATCAATTCTTGATGATCTTGAGAAAGGTTTGTTCAGATTTAAGTTACCTTGAGGGAATATGAAGGGCTAAGGAGAAGAAAACATGGAATGAGAAGAGCTGTTAGAAAGAAGGTGAATCTCTGAGACATTGTCTTCTTTCTTGCAACAAAATCCCATATAAGAAAAAAAAAAGTTTTTAAAAGAATAAAACCCAAAGATTTTTGGCTTTGGGAAGAAGCAACAACTTCGTAAAACTCCATAAGACTTGGAATGGGTGATTTGCATTATTGGCTTTTGACCAACCAACAGAAAATAAAAACTTTAAGTCTAAATTTGTCATCGAAAGAAAAAAAAAAAAAAAAAAAAAAAAAAAAAAAAAAANTTGTCATCGAAAGAAAAGAAAAAAAAACAAGGGGAATTGCGAACATCTCGGAAACAATGATTACAGAAGTGAATTCTTTGTTTCTTGCTTTTCTTAACAAATTATTTTAAGAATATATAATTAACCAAAAAAATGAAGAACTTGAATGAGAGACCGTCATCATTATATTTATATAGTAATAAAACAACAAATTACTAATAGCATGCCAGCTACATACATCATCAAAGCTAAGTGCTTAATCTGATAGTATGAAAGTTGCGTTTGTGCTAATCCAATCATATAAGTTTACCCTATTCGAATAAGTTCTAGTAGTTACTTTCATACGTATATAATATGATCATTATCTAGTTTGACATTTAGATGTACCTATGATAGAAAGTAAAAACATAAAGAAAATGACCAAATCATGTGAAGAGATAAGATTAGACCACTTTCTTAGAAGAGTAAACAAAAAACTTAGAAGCCGACCATTGCAATTATTATAGTATTAGGGATGGGGCTATACACATGAAAAGTTTTACTATCTGAAACGTAAAATTACTAATTTTAAAATTGTATTGGGTGCTTAAGACAACATTTAACGAACTAGCGGGTAAAAAACCTAAGAGAATGACAAATTAAAGGACTATATTTTTTTACAGGGGGTTTAATGGAGAAATAGGGAAATCTGGACGACTCTTTTCTTCTCTCCATCTCATTGTCACTGACCTTTACCTTCCACTGTCATTCTCTCAGGCGACTTCCCATTGACCTTTCTTAACGTCTCTCTCTCTCTCTCTCTCTTTCTTCCTCCTCTGTTCTTTGGCCATGGTGGTGGTTGTTTATAAGCAAGCTCTCTTGCAACTCGCATTCTTTGCATTTCTTGGATTCCAGTACTTGCCTTTACTCGCCCAAGCAGGTATTCTCTCTCTCTCTCTCTCTCCACATTCTTTAATAGTACTAAATCTTTCTTTAAAAGTCTTCTTCCTTAGTTTGATTCGTTTAAATTAGCATTAAATGGTTCGACACTACAAACTCTAATGTAAATCTTGAAACTTTGATAGTTTTAGGCTTTTGGTTTTTTTTTTCAAATTTCAATGTGTATTCGTCTTAAAAAGTGTATTTGGTTTCTGTTCTTCTGATTTTTTGTAGTGAAATTGATGCAAAGTTATTTGATTTATGTCACTTACAGGTTGTCCATTGGACTTGACTTCATCCAACTTCACTCTCGTGGCTTCTATGTGCTCCAACAATGCCGACAGAGCCAAATGCTGCCGCTACATGAACGCTTTCGTCGCAGTATCTGTCTCCCGTTACGCAAACTACACAACAGATCTTGGAGTTCCATCAGATTTGACTGAAGTCTGCGTTACTACCATCTCTAGAACCATGGAGCTTTATGGAATCCCAACAAATGCAACTATCTTCTGTGGTTTAGGGACCAAGATTCTTGTTAACTACGATTGTGAAGGTCTCACCACTGTAACGCAGATGCTTCAGTCCATCACGTTTGGAGATGTTTCTAGAAACTGCAGACTCCCGCTTCCACCGGGGAAACATTGTATGAATTGCTTGGATTCTGGTGTCACCTACCTTCGTAGTCTTTTTGGTCCAGATAATAGCATCAAACTGAGTACTTGTCGAGATGCTACTTATGCTGTATTAGCTAGCCGGGTTGACAATTCATCGGCTCTTGAACTTGCTAGCTGCTTCTTTAATGTGCCTGAGCTTACCCCCTCTCCAGGTATACACAATTTTGTGATTCAAATTGGCATTTATGGATTGTAGAACCTTATCATTGTTTCTATATTAGGAAAGATCCTTGACAGCTCCTTTCTGACTTTCTTGATTTCTATTCAGACTCATCTCCATCGTCACTGAGCCCAGACGCTTCTCCAAGTCCGGTGTTTGCTGATAGTCCAAGCAGTGACAATCTTGTTCTGTCTCCAATTAAAAGTCACCATCCATATCACTTGACAGTGGTTCCAGCTATTGGGATCGCTGTTACAGGTTTTGCTCTTGTGATGCTCGTAGTTCTAATAGTTCTTATCCGAAGAAAAAAACGGGAACTTGATGACTCCAAGGGCATGGAATGTAATCTAAAGACATCTCCTTCTCCCCGGCCAAGGTCGATCATTCATGAAGGTGCAAAGTTCTTCTAATGGTACACATACAAGATATGTTAGACCATGTGAAATAAACGTTTGGTTAATTTTTGCAGGTAACTCTTCTGCTTTTCGAAAATTCAGCTACAGGGAGATAAGGAAAGCAACTGAAGAGTTCAATATGGTGATTGGCCGTGGGGGCTTTGGGACTGTTCACAAAGCTGAGTTCAGTAATGGGTTGGTTGCAGCTTTAAAAAGGATGAACAAGAGCTCTGAACAAGCTGAAGATGATTTTTGCAGAGAGATCGAGCTTCTCGCCAGGCTGCATCACCGCCATCTAGTTGCTTTGAAAGGTTTTTGTAACAAGAAGAACGAGAGGTGAATGCTTACAGTTTAGCTTCATTTCGTTTCCCCCACTCCTCATGTGTAGAAAATAAATTGGATTGCCCTCTGCTTATCTAACCTGATAATTCCAGGTTCCTTGTCTACGAGTATATGGCAAATGGGAGCCTCAAGGATCATATACACTGTATGCTCATGGTTTCCAAAGTTCCTTGCTATGTATAAGACTTGACTTGAGGATACTGAACGTTGTTCTTTGTCTCTGTGCAGCCACAGATAAACCTCCACTTAGTTGGGAAACTAGGATGAAAATCGCAATAGATGTGGCTAATGCTCTGGTAAATTTCCAAAGCCTTAATTTACGTTTTTCACAGAACTAATACTCTATGGTTTTGTATTACTACTGTTCTTAGTTTTTCCTTTTCCTCCAGGAATACCTTCATTTCTACTGTGACCCTCCTCTCTGTCACAGAGACATTAAGTCAAGCAACATATTACTTGATGAAAACTTTGTTGCTAAGGTGAGTTTGCATCCCATCACATCATCAACCGATACATTGAATTTTCAATACGTTCACCTCTTGAGAACAACTAATTTGTGGGTTTTTGTGATGCAGCTTGCAGATTTTGGTCTGGCTCATGCTTCTAGAGATGGCTCCATTTGTTTTGAACCTCTTAATACTGATATTCGTGGAACTCCAGGTCAGGATACAAAGGAAACAACTATTCTTGAAATATTATTGAGCAAATTCTAAAACCATGAAATCTCAATTTCAGGCTACGTAGATCCAGAGTACGTTGTAACACAAGAACTGACAGAGAAGAGTGACGTGTATAGCTACGGAGTGGTGTTGCTAGAGATTATAACTGGGAAAAGAGCAGTCGATGAAGGTAGGAACCTGGTAGAAATGTCTCAGCCTTTACTATTATCGGAATCAAGACGCATAGATTTGGTGGATCCAAGAATCAAAGACTGCATAGATGGAGAACAGCTTGAAACAGTAGTGGCAGTTGTAAGATGGTGCACAGAGAAAGAAGGTGTAGCTAGGCCATCGATCAAGCAAGTCCTGAGGCTGTTGTACGAAAGCTGTGATCCTTTACATCTCGGTCTTGCAATGGCGGTTGAGGAGAACAAAGGACGGTCGCTGAGAGGTGATTCAGGGTTTCAAAGTGGAGACATCCGTGGCTTGGCTTCTTCTTCTAGTACCACTTCAAGGTCGCATTGTAGCCGGAGTTTTCTGCTCGAGACTGGCTCTCCTCACTCTCCACCAAATGGTCTTTCTTTTTGAGTGAAGAGAGAGAGAGACATATGATCTCTCCTCATAAGTCACATTCTTTTCTGGAAAAAATTGTCGTTTGGGGTGATCCGAACTGTTTTCTAATTGCAATTTTGAAAGATAAATATGTTTTCTAACCAGAGACAAGAGTGAATTTGTAATGGCTAAACCCAAGTTATTGATATAAGAGAACCAAATACCTTAAACAAAAGTCAAACAAACATATATGAACAGCTGTCTTTTAGAAACCCCAACGATCAGAAAACATAAAAAAAAAAAAAGAAAAAAACAGAGGATGATCTAAACCTAGACTAATACAGGTCAGGGCACAAAATGTCATTTATTCATAATGAAAACTCTCTCCTACTCTGTAACCTAGATTTATCACTCCATATTTTCCCTTAATCTCCTGTACAGGTAGCACTATCTCCTATTAAATAAGTCCCAAGCTACGCAGTCTGGTTTGATCCATTCTTGTTGCTTCATTCTTCCCTCACCATGGACCAGTTAATGTCCTTCTCAAGCACTGCCCTTTGGCGCCCCACGGTCGCTTCGTCGATTCCTTCAGCTGCTAATTTCAAAAGGTGTACCAGTGAACAACACAATCAAAAAGGTTATTCGAAACAAAGCGAGGGGCCAAAAATGTTGAAAACTATCTGGAGTTTAAGTTTGGTCTTTTGCTAGTGATATTGGTCCTAATCAAGTATGGTTAAGGGTTTCAGAATGAACTTATGAAAAAAAATAAAGTTCTTGAACAGTTACCTCATTCTTCTGCATTTCCATCATTTCAGCCTGCAATAAAGGTAAATCTAAGTTTCAGACCCAAGTCCGAAAGTCTGAGAGAGAAAAACAGAATACACACAGAGGTTGTAAATGTCGGTAACATAATGAAACCTGTTTTCGCTGCAATTCTTGATTCGTTTTCTTGAGCTTTTCAATTTCGGCTTCCAGTTCCAATGTATAAGCCTGCAATTAGTGGATAGCGAAAAAACATAGAAGATAAAGCATCTTTCATACTACCAAAATAGATTGCTTGGATCAAAATAGTCAAACCAAAAAAATAGTTTGGTTGGATCAATACTCACCTGCTTTCGAGCTCTTGATCTAGCAGCTGATTCCCGGTTCTTGATCATTCTCCTTTGCCTCCTTTCAACAACTTTGTCCATACCCGTATTGCTTCTTCGTCCTCGATTAAGCACATATGGAACGGGTGATAAAGAATTATTTTCTGCGCTGCTTGTCCCTGGAGAAGTTACTGCAACAGTAACCCCGTTTCCTCCATAACTAGCTAATCCATTATTATTGCTGACGGAATTATTTGCAGCCCCAGCAAAACCCTTGTTCACTATACTCACAGGCGCAGAAAATGCTACGTTTGCTTGTTTAGGGAAAATGGTTTGAGGCAGCCGCTGCTGTGGATGAGGATGATTCAGCTGCTGCAACTGCTGTTGTTGCTGCTGCTGCTGCAGCAACTGCTGTTGTTGGACCTGGTGTTGCTGTTGTTGCTGCTGCTGAATTGGTCCACCAACTTTGAGCCCTAAACCAGGTGGCTGATTCAAGATCATAGAATCATTATTACCATTGAAGGATATGCTGTTTTGATTTGGCTGACCAAATCCAAAACCTAAGCCGCCAGCAGCAGTGTTGTTAGCATAAAACCCATCGTTATTGTTTCCATTGGCCTGACCCATCGGTTGAACACAGTTATCTTCTCTTACAACCCCAGCACGGAACAGAAACTCTTCAAGTGTCATTTCCCCTAAAGTCTGCTGCCTCCCAGGAGGCGCATTCGAGTCACCACCGCCTCCGCTGCTACTTCCCATATTACCATTACTGTCCTTGGTGACCAAAAATTTCCACACCTCATCAACAGTCTTCTGACTGAGCGTTCTAGGCAATGTCAAAGAGCCTTGCCTCTGGAGATTACCACCGGGAATACCAGCAGGTCCAGCACCAGGTTGCGCTACTGCTGTAGCAGCTGAAGAAGAAGTCATGGCTATGGCCTGAGCTTCCTCAGCAGTCCATATGCTCTTCAGGAGATCATCCATGTTCATTGACCCGAAATCTTTTCCCGGTCCACCTAATGTGCTCTGTAGCTCATCAAATGTGAGGGAGTAGAGGGAGGACTGCCTCGCCAGGGGCATGACATTACCCGTCGTTGGCTTCATCTGGTTACTCCCTTCCCCTCCAGGAGTACCACCACCTCCAATGTTGTTGAAATTGATATGAGTTCCCATAATCCTTGTATTCACCTTCTTCTTTTTCTTCAGTGAAAACAAAGCAACCACGCCCTAAAACCCTGCTTCTAAAAGTAAAGTTAAGCAATTAGAGTGGATCACACAATGCGAATCCATGAAAGATCCAACAAACTTAAAAAAGAAAAGTGAGCTGTGTGTCATATTCACATTCATTTAAGAAGACCAAAGTGATACTGGACAAACCACATCAATGTATGCGTACAAATGTAAAAGCACAGTAAAGTCGTATCAATAAAGGTTAGATCTTTGGGTAACGCTTATGAAGAAAAAACGCAACTTGAAGACTTTTTTTTGCGAAAAAAATGAATTCAGACCCAGATAAAGTATTTACTCATAACCATACATGAGCATCACAGCCAAAAACTATCCAGATAATTTGATTAGATCACTTATCCTATCACATATTGTCAAAACTCATAAAAGTATACACGAAATGCCAAAAAATATAAAACCCAAAATCAGGGAATTCAAAAATGAATCCAAAGTATAAATCGCTAAAACCCAACAAGCATGAGAAGGATCTACTATTCCAGATTCCATATGAGAAAAAGCAAACCGATCGAATCAAAACCCTTCCTTTGAAAAAAAAAAACCTAAAACAGATCGATACAAAAAGAGACTCTCTCATTAACAGACCCCAATTTATACTACCAAAAGTTACTTCCTTTACTACTTATACTACATGATCCATAAACACTGAGCAGATTTTGAAGCAGACAACACAAATTTGGATGATGATCCGACAGAGACAGAGACAGATCCATAACAGATAATAAAAGAGAAAGGAGGTTAAATATGTCTTACCTCCAAAAAAAAAACAAAAATTTTTAATTTCTTGAAAATAAGATTCGCGACTGCGAAAACTCCAGAGAAACTGCTACGGGGAGAGACGACAAGTGTGTTGCTGCCGCCTCGACACGAGCTGCCATTTTAAGGCTCCAAAGCTTTCTCTTTTTTTTTTTTTTTCTCTCTCTCTAAAAAAATTTTATTAAACAATAAATAATTTACAAATTAATAAATCAAACGTGGACGAATGAGAAAAAGAGATTAAGATTTTGAGTGCTTTGTAAAAGATTTATATCCAATTATAGAACGCGACGTGGTAAAATATTGGCCGTTCGTTTCTGGCAGATGGATTCGAGTGGTTGGCGATCGTGCTTGGGAATTTTTTTTTTTTTGGAGTTAAATCATAATTATAAATATTCATTGTTTTTTTTAGGTTAATTTGAATTTATACCATATATTCAAAGAAATTGTTCATATTCAAATTGATATGTGGCACAACTGTAATCTTAAAAAACAAAAATGTAAATATATGGATAGTTGTTGAATTGTAAAGTAATAAAAAACAATTTTCAAAATATTGATTTGTCTTTTTCCAAAATGGTTGACGATAAGGATGGTACTTTTCAGCCATACTAATTCATACATTAGATAAGATTAAATATTTTTTTTTTGTTTTTGAAACACGATAAGACTAAATATAAAAAATGTCTATATTAGACAAGATATTATCCATAGTATATCTATGTTGGATTGTTTCATTTATTTTTATTAATTATAAGCAGTAAAAATTAGCACTAGCAAAATTGTTAAAATAAAAATATATGAATAAATAAATAGATTATGATATCGTTTCCTCATTTGTATCTTGTATCTATATACTAATCACATTCATTATTATTTTTGTACTGCTATCTTTATCATTTTTCGGTTTCGTAGAAAGCTATTTATAGTTTACTTTTATAGCTAAAGTTTTTGCACTTGTGTATGCATGCTTGTCCCAATAATTTTGAACCCTAAATCAACCTAAATTTTGAGGGGCTTTCATAAGAGTTTTAGTTTTACTAGGTTGGTACCCGCATTATGTCGCGGGTTGTTTTTAGATTATTTTTTATTTTGTATATTTTGAAATAATATTTGTTTTATGTTGTTTATAATCAAATATCATAATTAATAAAGTTCTTTTAGTAGTGGTCAATGGTAATTTTTTTTGTTTTTCGTATTTTTATTATTTGTTATAGTTTTCAAAGTAAAAAATGAAGAAAAAAAATTAGACTTAAACAAATTATGGTTACTGTAATTTTTGTTACCCATTGGTAGGTGAGTCCGCATAAATGATTTTAAAAAAAAAAGAGTAAATAAACATTAAAAATGGCTTTAATGATATATAAATTGGATGATATTGTATAAAAATATGATTTTTTTATTATAATTCAACTTACTCATTATATATCACTACCAAGTACAATATTTTTGCCAATCAAACTCAATATTTGAAGCCATCCAATTTAGTTTAATTTTCCAATACAACATGATAAACCGGGATAAGATTTGCCTTTGTAAAAATTATTCGAGTACGTTGATTAGCTAGCTTGACAACCTTGGAATAAAGTGTTTAGTTTAAATCATTGTCTCCTTCTCCACAAGATATCTTTTATAAAGCTTTGAAGTATTGGCCATGCTTAGGAGAACCAACGACTTGAACCATACATCTTGAATCACTTTCAAACATGCCACTTTGAACTTAGGTTGTCAATATATGCATATCCAAAATAAATCTTAGCTTTGGAAAAGCCTTAGCTCCATACTACTTAACCGCATCCATATGTTTTCTAAGAATCAATCCCATGCAACAAATGTTGGATCCTTCCCTCCATGTTGTATTTTAGTTTGTTTGGAGGGTGGTAGTTGCCACTTTAGCAAGCAACTAAAAACTTCTAAAATAAGAAACTAAGTTTGAGTGTCACAAGACACAAAGCATTACCATAAGAAATGCCATGAGAGAAATTCTAGACGCCATGAAGGGAATCCAAGCAAACCAAATCTTTCCCAACAGAATAAATGCCAAAACAGAAGTCATGGACCATTAGTACTCTTTTTTTGGTTTTGTTGCAACATGTTCCTCTATTGGCTCTGGAATTTAAACTCTTTATTAGTAGCAGTTTCACCTACTTCGATGCTTTCTCAACAAAAAAAATTGCAAAACTTAGCTGCCTAGCTTACAGAAGTTGGTGTTTATTAGATGTTCACGTCAACCTTTCTTAACTAAAAAATGACTACACCTATTTAAAAAATAAGAAACTTAGATGATCAAAAGAGAAAAAAATCATAAAACCAACTAACCCAAAACGATGCAATTTCTTTGATGATACAACTAATACCTGAAACTCACCAAATAAAAAAAATATTAAAAGAGTTCACAAACATGGAAAATTATGTGGAGTCAAACCTGGAAGTAGTTGATATGCCATTAAATCTAAGATTTTGATAAAATAATCATGAAGCTTGCCAAAGGTAGAGAGAAGCTGCAGCCGGAGTAGTAAGCTACAAGATCGTAATCATCGTTCAGTTTTTAATGAACAATTTCTTTCTCTATTTCTACCTATCTCGCTCTGAGTTTCAATACATATATGAAATTAAATAATCCTAAGATCATACAGTCACATTGAGGTTGTTACTGAACATAACCACATGTATATGAGCAATGAAATTCATCTAATAATGCTAAAAGGCTGCTTTGACGATAAAATGCTATTGTGTTAACAATTTTTTTGTGAACCAAAGATCAAACATGTAAATGGCATTATACCGTTTACACAAAATATAGTTCCAGGAATTACAAATACCCGTTTGAGGCTGATGAACTTAAGTAGAAGGAGATAACAAACTTGTTGATTTTCTGTTTTGGTGATCCAAACACCTTATTGAAGAGCACCACCGTGTGGATTAGAACTCTTATGTCGCACTTTACTTGGGTAATTCTTCTAGGTAAGTAAGATTAGAAAATATAAATGGAACTCAAACACTATTTAAAAGGGAATTAAATAGCTTTACGGTCTAGTTAATGTACCTCTAGGTTTAAATTAAGAGATGAATCAGACCTTGAGGATTTCCTTTTAAGATTGGAATCTTGGGGAGTCACCAACTTATGAGATGTGGTTATGGAACACCGCGGTGAAGAGATCAGAGGAAGATTGAAGTTAAACAGATGTTGATCGAGAAGCATAGGTGGCAAATCAGAGTTTATCATCATCTCAAATAGAAGAATTACTTTTGTTCCTTCGTCCATAAATTTAATTGGCTAATATTGTGCTTAGTTGTATTAATTGGTTTAATTTGATTGGATATTCATTTTAAATTATGTGTTAGTTTCTGCTTCAATAAAAAAGCTGAGGTGTCATACTCTGGTAAAAAACATGCAAGTTTTATTGTATTGGTTTTTGTCTTTTTTACATAGATTCTTTTTTAATTTTGGTATAGGTTGTGGTCTCGGGAAAATGCTGAGGTGTCATGCTCTGATAAAAAACATGCAAGTTTTATTTTATTTGGCACCGTTACCAAATATCGAATATCACCAGCTTGATTCATATCATATAATATGAATACTAAAAAATATAATATATAGCTAAAATATATAATTTTGCTATCTACCATGAGTTTAAACTATTGTTATCGATTTCTCCTTTCGGGCCTGTTCTTTTTTATGTCATCGAGCGATAGCGACCAAAGAAATAGACAAAAATGAGATCGTAATTAATTAAACAGTCGCTGCAACTGGGAAAGGAGTCGCCGTTACTGTTGTGAATCGTTTGATAATCCAGCGATTCTACTTTAACCCACGACACTTTTCTCTCACTCTAGCGACTGGTCCGTCATCGTCGTTTTGCATCTACCGCTGTCGTTTTGCTTTGTTGATTGCAGTTTTCATCAATGTTGGTTCGAAAACATTGTAATATGAAGACTTGGTGTAACTTTATCATGTTTTCTCATAATTTATTTTTATTATAAATTATGATTAAATTATGTAGTTTAAGAACGAAAAAGGATATAATATCGTAAAACGGTTAAACTAATCAATAAAGTTAGTAATATCAAAAATATTATTATACCGTTATTTTTTAGCACTGTTTTTAAAAAAAAATACTATGTTACCGCAATATGTCACCTATAAATTAACCTCAATATATAGGGGATGTTATCATGTCAGTATATTATTTTGTGTGACTTTATCTGCATCATTATTCATAATTCATAATTCATAAACATAAAGGGGTTCTTAACTCGCATGTTAAAGTGTTCCTCATTAGATAGAAGTGCTGGTGCTTTCTTTTCGGGAGCCCATTTTGGTTACAAGTCAATAAGAATGTCACACCACTATTCAAAACAAAACAATAAAGAACACTGTTGCGTGGAGTCTAAGATCATCACTTCCAAATACAGAAATTTTGTTTTCATTCCTCTTTTGGTATTATTACAATGTTTGCTTATTTGCTTTTAGTTTTCTACTTTATTCAAAGAAACATCCACTTTTGCCACGTTAGGCCGACGTATAGAGTGAGAAAAAACAATAATAGAGCCCAATCTAGGAGTTTATGTAACCATCGTTTATCATTTAGTTATTCGATCTTGATGCTTCCCAAGACTCAATATGGTTGCTTCTTCACAATCTGTATAAACTTGTACAATTATTATTACGCTGTTTTTCTTCTCAGGTTTTGTTTACTTTTTAATCTTAAAAATAATGTAAAAAGGCTCGTGAGATAAGGAGTAGAGTTCATCTCCACCAATGGTTGACCTCATTTTACAAATTCACCAAGACTGATTATTCAAAAATGGCAAATTATATACAACTATATACAATAATTACTATTAGAGAGTAAAATAAAAACATGCACGTGTTTTCATGCTAACTCTTCTTACTTCGAGCTTCTTAGAATTAATCAAAACTAGAGTCGTAAAAGAAAAAAGAAACAAGATTCAGCCATAAAATAGATAATATAGAGTTTTTCAAAAATGTCCTAATTAGCTAGTAAAACTGTAAACCTTTTATTTGTATTCCTTTTATTTTTATGATAAAGATCTTACTATATATAAATATTTCAGATCCCCAAACGATCGCATGTGTCTGGCTTACAGACAATCAATGATTGAAAGGTTGGTGAGGGCATTTGTGACGAGGACCTGCCACAAAATATGTTCAAGAAATTGTTTGCCTTCACTACAACAAATATGTACATTGATAGCAGACGGATATAGCTCATTTTCCGTCACTGCTATGAAAGATGAGATTTTTTTTCGCTTACTTTTTAATAGCATCTTATTAACGCTATGATAGGAAAATTATGTAGCGGGAAACAAAAGTGACTTTTGTCCGCCAATACTTAGTGAAATTATTCACTTAATCGCCAAATAAAAAAAAAACCCAAAAACTCGACACACTCTCTCTCTCTCTCTCGTTACAACCTAAGCTCAACCTAAGAAGATTTCTTCTTCTAAATTCTCTGTGTGTGCTCAAATTCTTCTAAATTTCTTATCAATTCTTCAGTTTTATCGCCGTTTGTGAAAAGCCCCAATTTCGCCGTTTGTGAAAAGCCCCAATTTCGCCCTAAATCTCCATATCCATCGCAATTGATAGCTCGAATCCATTTTTGAGGCATGTCTTTCTTCTTCCTCCTAATTTCGTTATTTGTTTCGATTATTTGTGATTTCAAACAGCTTTTGATTTCGATAAGGGTCAGATTTAGTTATCTGTTTTGTTAGGGTTCGATTTATCTAGATTTATTTCGTTATCTGTTTTTTAGGGTTCGATTATTTACAGATTTTGAGAATGTGGAGTTTCGAATCCATCTGTTTTGTTAGGGTTCGATTATTTACAGATTTGACTCAAAAATAGCTTTTGGATTTGAGTATTTGCGCCTTCATAAACTGAACGATTTTTTTTTTTTCCCAAGTGTTGGTGATTGAAATGTTGGGGAACTGAAGCTTCTCATTTCTCTGTACTCACACAACAGGTTAGTATCACTCAACCAATAGTTAAACATTATTATTACACACGAATATTGGTGATTGCTATGTTTTGTCCTTTGAGTCTGATTCGTATAAATAGTGATTAGATTAGTGAGATTTTACACAGTTAGATATTGGTTTAAGAGCATCTGTATGTGTCTGAAGTAGTGCAGTATTGTCTGAATTGTTGCTTAATGTGAGCTTTGTATAATATGTATCTCTATTTTATCTATAAAGGTTAAAATTTATATTATAACATATAATGTTGGACAAGGCATGGGTGCATCTATGCAGGTAAGGAATTATATTTCATAATTAGGTTTTATTTTGGGTTTGGATACTTTAAGATGTTCTTTTAGTTATGATTTTTTTCTTTAATTATCCATTGAAGAGCTGATCCTGGTTATAAAAGTGGAGCTTGGAAATTTGTAAGGGATGTGTCTGCGGCTTTAGGTGACATAGAAATGATAATATGTCCTTGTAAAGACTGTCGTAATGTAGTACGACAGTTAAACAGTGTTGTGGTTGAGCATCTTGTAATAAGAGGGATGGATGAGGCATACAAGGTGCATAGTGATTGGTATCATCATGGAGATGTGAAGTCAGTAGATGAATTTCAAAGTAAACCAACTCAGTGGAATGAGGAAGTTTTTGAGTTATATAAAGCTGCTGAATTTTTTGATCAAGAGTTGGCTTTTAGAGGTGACTTAGCTGACCAACCTGTGGGCGACTTAAGTGAGATTGCAGAGGGTGAGGACCAACAAGAGGATGAGTTCCTTGCAAAGATCCGGGATGCTGAAACCCCACTATACCCTAGCTGTTCAAACCACAGCAAGTTATCGGCTATTGTGACTTTGTTTAGGATTAAGACACATAATGGCTGGTCGGATAAGAGCTTCAATGAACTGCTTCAGACATTGCCAAGCATGTTGCCAGATGGTAATGTCTTTCACACATCATTGTATGATGTCAAGAAATTTTTAAAGAGCTTTCATATGGGATATGAAAAGATCGACGCATGTGTTAATGATTGCTGCCTCTTCAGAAAGAAGTTAAAGAAGCTTGATAAATGTCCCAAATGTAATGCTTCACGGTGGAAGACTAATAAGCGGACTAATGAGGTAAAGAAAGGTGTCCCACAGAAAGTATTAAGATATTTTCCAATTATACCAAGGCTGAAGAGAATGTTCAGATCAGAGGACATGGCTAAGGACTTACGGTGGCATTACACTAACAAGAGCACTGATGGAAAACTTCGACATCCAGTAGATTCTGTTACATGGGCTCAGATGAATGAGAAGTATCCTTCATTTGCAGCTGAAGAAAGGAACATACGGCTTGGGCTGTCCACAGATGGATTTAATCCATTCAACATGAAGAATAGTAATTATAGTAGCTGGCCTGTGCTATTGGTAAACTACAATTTGCCTCCTCACCTTTGTATGAAGAAGGAGAATATAATGTTGACATTATTGATTCCTGGTCCACAACAACCAGGTAATAATATTGATGTCTACCTAGAACCTCTTATTGAGGATTTGAATCATCTGTGGAAGAATGGAGAGCTAACGTATGATGCTTTTAGTAAAAGTACATTTACTCTAAAGGCAATGCTTCTCTGGACCATTAGTGATTTTCCTGCGTATGGAAATCTTGCTGGTTGTAAAGTAAAAGGTAAAATGGGATGTCCTATGTGTGGGAAAAATACTGATAGTATGTGGTTGAAGTTTAGCAGGAAACATGTCTACATGTGTCATAGAAAAGGTTTGGCTCCAACACACAGATATAGGGAAAAGAAGACTTGGTTTGATGGAAAAGTTGAGCATAGGAGAAAGTCAAGAATTTTAACTGGTCATGAAGTTCATCAGAATCTGAAAAACTTCCAAAATGATTTCGGAAATGTGAAAAAGGCTGGGATGAAGAGAAAGAGAACTGTCTANAAGTGATGCTCCAGCATTTTTAACAAATCCAGATGAAGATCACCTCGCCAAGCTTTTAGGACCTGACAATTCTGGTAGGCTGAGGGCAATGGGTAGAGGCATGAGTAAGACCAAATTAGCTTGTTTACAAATGCAGAGCAAGTGTATGGCTGAAATGGAAGAGCGGCAAGTAAAATTAGTAAAACAGGTCAATGCCTTGGAAAGTGAACTTGGCAGAATCAAGAATCAGGTTAGATACTTAAGAGTTCTCTACTATTCATCAGCCAGTTAGAGTAATATAAATTGATGTTATTTTTGTTTATGTTACAGAGACCAGAAGCTGAAATGGATGAAAACTCAGCTGCAAGAGTAACATATTCTTACTTCTTTTCATATCAGCTAAGTGATTCTTCTTAGTGTCGTTTATGATTCTTAGTTGCTCATGAAATTGTTGCAGAGTGTAAACAAAAGAGCACATCCTAAGTGTGTGTTTGTTGATTGGTCTGACATTGATGAAAATGTTGGTGAGGGTCGGATTCTTTCTTCTGATCCGGATGACATAGTGAATGACTGTCGTCTTGGCCCTTATGATCTCAAAGTGTTAGTTGAAGCTGCATATAAACCAGATGCATTTCTATGGAGACCTGCACAAAAGATCTTTCATATGAAAGAAGCTGTTGGACATATAATCGCATGGCCAACTGATAAGTGTAGACTGGTAGACAACAACATCCAAATGGAAGACATTGCCCCTATGGTATTTATAATTTCTAGCAATGTGTTAGCAATGTATTACCCCTGTCTATAATGCTAATTAATTATATTGGATTTGTTTACTGATTGTGTTTAACAGGGTATACAAGGAAACAAATGTAAACTATTGGATTTGTCTAAGGGTGACGTCATTGTTGCTGAGGGGCGTTGGGAGACACAAGAACCAAGTGCGTTGGTTAACGGAATTCCTCTTGGACCAAAAGCAGTTAAAGTATTTGTGGATTCAGTAAAGCAGCCTGATACATCACTATGGAGACCTACAGCTGAAATGTCATTTCTTGAGGACTGTTTGATGGCTTACGTATCTTGGCCCCTGAGTAAGGTTGATTTTGAAAATCCCTCAACTCCAACTGGTCAGAATGCTACATCACATGCTTCTTTGTCTGCATCAAAGGCCAAGTCTGCAGCCACAGCTTCTAAGTCTGCTACAGAGTCCAAAACTTCAGCAACAGCTTCAAAGGCTGCATCGCAGGCCAAATCTGCATCTATGTCTTCTAAGTCTGCATCTGGTTCTGAGTCTCCTGTTGATGATGCAACGGGTCCAATATCACCAATAAAGAATACTTTACCATCACAGTCTCCTCTCAGGAAGTCTCCAGTAAGTGTTTTCATATGTTATGAAGTTGTTTTTGTTAATTATATGATGACTGATGGTTTATATTGTAAACATGGCAGCGCATTAATAAAGTTATTTCCAAGGAGAATAAGAAGTGCAAGTTGATGGATTTAACTGAAAAGAATAGGGTTGTGGCTGAAGGACGATGGGGAACAAATGATCCAGAACATAAGGTTCACTTTACTCGCTTGGGTTCTAATGCAGTTAAAGTGTGGATAGATGTTGTGAAGGTGAAAAATGTAAAAGTTTGGAGGCCATCCGATGAAATAGAGATTATTGAAGATGCACTTAGCTCCTGCATTGCTTGGCCAGAGAACAAGGTCATTATGTCTTAAACTGATGGTTTTATTGTGTAATGTTAAGTACTTGAGATTGCTTGTTTATTTTGGATGTTCTTGAGACTTTGATGGTAAACTGATGTTCTTGAGACTTTTGTTATGTATTTTGGATCTGAGACGTTTATTAATCAGATTTTATGAGATTTTATAAAACAGGTTATGTGTGCTATAATCACATATCAGAAAATGCTATAAAAGTACAGGTAAACGTTATGATAAAAGAATATACCATAGCACAGTAAACAAGATAAAACAGCATTTCGCAACAGCTATATTAGATATGTATAACATAGCACGAAAAATTAAATATTGTATAAATTTTTGCAAAATTATAATCTTGATAATACAGCAGTTTATTAGAGCTATGCTATAAAACTATAACATAGCACGAAAAAACAAATGTTGTATAAATTTTTTCAAAATTATGATCTTGATAATATAGCAATTTCTTAAAGCTATGTTATATTTTTATAACATAGCATACGTAATAAGTGCTATTGTATATGGGGTACATATAATAACAGTGCCCTAAAACAGCGCTCATGAAAACGCTATCAAAGACCTATGATAGCGTTTTTCTCTGGTTAACAATGTGCATATTTGTTGTAGTGCTTGTAAAAAATCTAATCGTTTAAGCATCAATTCTTGTTTAATTATTTTTTTTATTGTTGTTGTTTTATCTTTAAGTTTTGGTGTTGATTCCTTGACAAACAAACAAAAAAAGTTTCGGTATTTACACTATATATTCATCCTATTTAATAGTATATGTTATTGTAGTATATTTTTATTCTACTAAAAAAAAAAACTAAGAACAAGTCCAATAGTAGTCTATCACCATAATCTTTCTCATCTATTAAAAAAAAAATAATAATAAAATATTAAATATAAATATTTAATTAAGAGAGATTCCAAAAAAAAGTGGTATAAAGGCTTACCAGAAAGAGGAAATCTTTTGAAAACAAAGGAGCCGTAACATCTGGCTAGCTTTAGGAGATAAGAATACCGGTTTCTTTCATGTTGCCATAAAAGAAACACGTGCTATCAATACTATCTCTGTTATTGAGTCCGAAGAGGGTAGACCAGTTTTTGAAGAAAAGGAAATCATTCTAGTAGTGTCTGATTATTTTAACCAAATCTTTACCTCCCACTCAGCCGAACGGAGATCAGTAGTGGAGGCTGGTCTTTCCCCTTGTATCACACAAGAGATGAATGAAAAACTTATCTGGATGCCCTCCACTGTTGAAATCAAGAATGCGTGTTTTGTGGTTCACGCTGATAAGGCCCCGAGACCGGATGGATTCTCAGCAAGCTTTTTTCAATCTAACTGGGAGTTAATAGGTCTACAGATTATATATGAAGTTCAGGCTTTCTTTATCTCCGGAGACCTGCCACAAAAAATCAATCACACACATGTGAGGCTTATCCCAAAGATCCCAACTCCACAGAAAATTTCAGATAACAGACCTATTGCCTTATGTTCGGTGTATTACAAGATTATCTCAAAGATCCCGTCCATGCGACTCCAACCAGTCCGGCACACCTGCATATTAGAAACCCAATCAGCTTTCGTTCCACAAAGAGCTATTTCTGATAATGTTTTGATAACTCATGAGACTCTACACTACCTTAAAACTTATGATGCAAAGAAGAGATGTTTCATGGCAGTCAAAACCGACATAAGCAAGGCCGACGATAGGTTAGAATGGGACTTTATCCAAGCAGCTCTCGAAAGAATGGGCTTCCACCCCGCTGGATCCACTGGATCATGCAGTGTGTTAGTACAGTCTCCTATTCTTATCTCCTCAACGGTGAAGCCTCAATATCTGTCACACCGGGTAGGGGCATTAGGCAGGGTGACCCACTTTCACCGTATTTGTTCATCATCTGCAGTGAAGTGCTCTCTGGGCTATATTCCAAGGCTCAATTTCAGGGTAGTCACATAGGTATCAAAGTTTCCAAAGGCAGCCCGAGGGTTAATCACCTCCTTTTTTCTGACGATACTATGTTTTATGTCGTTCTGATAAAAAAAGCTGCCTTAAGCTCCTTCAAATCCTGAAACAATATGAGCAAGCTTCAGGACAACAGATCAACAAGGCTAAGTCATCTATTACTTTCTCTGCAAAATCTCTACAGGAGGTCAAGGACACTGCTAAAAACATTCTCGGTATACGAAGGGAAGGGGGTCAAGGCAAGTATCTAGGACTACCTGAGCTCTTTGGTCGCAAGAAGAAAGACCTCTTCAGTGAGATTGTGGACAAAATAAAGCAGTGGGCACTATCTTGGTCATATAGGTTCCTCTCAATGGCTGGTAAACTAACCATGTTAAAGTCGGTATTGTCTGCTATGCCCACTTACACCATGTCCTGTTTTAAGCTTCGAAATAACCTGTATAAGAGAATACAATCAGCATTGACACGCTTTTGGTGGGATTCAAAGACAGAAAAAAAAAGATGTGTTGGATTTCCTGGAAAAAATGTTTAAATCCTTTAAAGAGGGTGGACTGGGTTTCCGCGACTTACAAACCTTTAATGATGCTCTGCTGGCAAAGATCAGCTAGAAAATTCTGTTGCATCCCACTTGTCTCCTAGCCAAAGTCCTCCTTGGTAAGTATTATCGGCAATCCAACTTTCTCGAGTGTCGGACCCCTAACTCTGCCTCCCATGGATGGCGTAGCATCTGCATAGGCATGGATCTACTCAAACAACGAGTTGGTTTATTGATAGGTGCAAGGACCTCTATTCCTCTCTGGCGTGCCCCTTGGCTCTCAACAGATTCTCCCAGTTCACCAATGGGCCCGCCCACATTAGAGTCCCATCACCTGTCAGTTGCAGACCTCCTCGACCCTGTATCTCTCACTTGGAACAAATCCCTTATTCGAGAAATCTTACCGGAGTATGAACTTGACATCCTGAAACTAAAACCCAGTAAACAGGGAGCAACTGATAGATGGGCTTGGCTACCCTCCCAAAATGGGGTTTACTCAACCAAATCAGGTTACTATGAAGCACAGGCACCTGCTCCACCACCTCCTGTTAACAACAACCAAAACCAGTTAGACCAAGACAACCAATTTAGATGGAAACCGCTTATCTGGACAGTGAAATCATTTCCCAAAACAAAGCTCCTACTATGGAAGATAGCTCAGAAGGCTTTACCTGTTGGAGAGAATCTATCCCACAAGAGGATCACAAAGTCAGTATCTTGCCCACATTGTAAAGCAGCAGAGACAGAGTTACATCTTTTCTTCCACTGTCCGTTTGCAAAAAAGATCTGGTCTCAAGCTCCTTTCAAATTAAACTTCGACCCAGCAAGAATATCCTCGACCCAATCGGGACTCACGACACTGTTGAAGCTAACTTGCCTTCCCCTTTTTGGCATCAGCGAGGGACCCCTCTATCCTTGGATCTTGTGGCTCATCTGGACATCCCGCAACAATCTCATCTTTAGCAAAAAACAGATCTCATCGGAAGAGATCAGTCTGCTAGCCATCCAACGAGCTAAGGAGTGGCAACAATCCCAGATCCGGAAACCCCCAATCGTCCCTGCCCCTCTTCCCCTGATTCATCGACTCTCAGAGACCCAAACTTCAAATTTAGTTACCTGCTATACAGATGCGTCCTGGATCACAGAAGCAAAGACAGGTCTTGGCTGGACTTTCCACAATTGAAACCACCAAATCATCGAGCAAGGTTCAGATCTCGCTCTGCATGTCCGATCTCCGCTGATGGCCGAAGTGTTAGCAACTCTCATGGCCATGGAAGTTGCAATCGAATTGGGCTTTATGCACCTCCTTTTCATCTTTGAATCTCAACTACTAGTCAAAGCTCTCAATTTAAAACTCCAATCGAAAGACCTTCATGGGATTCAACACGATATTCTATCTCTATCTAGTTTCTTTTCGTCTTGTACTTTCTCTTTTATCTCCCAGAACTTGAATCGTCAAGCCGACGAACTGGCCAAAAAGGCTATATCTCTCTCCCTCGTATGAATGTTTGCGTTTTTTTATATGATAGTACCCTTTTGATCAAAAAAAAAATCTCTCATAGTATTTCTGTCTTTCATATGAGGGACTTTCTCTATTTTTTTTGAGAGACTCATATTGTTAAACAATAATATTTATTATTTTTTAAATGAAAAACTATAGGGAGAGATGCTCTAATATATTTATTTATTGTTTGCTCTAACATACAGTATGAATTCTCTTACAAATACATAAATATATTAGTTTTCTTTTTTATTGGTAGGATAAACATATGAATTCTCTTATACGAGGTGATTTATTCGAGCTTCCAAGCATGAACGAAGTGTTCATATTTCAATGAGTTTTCATATTATTTTGGTGTATATATATATATTTCAAATTGTAAGGACGCAAAGACAGATATGATCCACCACTTCGTCATGTGATCTCCCCTCTTTAGCAATTGTGTAAAAGCTGTATCATTTAAACAAAGTAAGATGGATCATCACCTACTTCTTCACATGATTTTAAGGAATGTAGCCGCCTTGGGCACTAAAGGACGAATCTTTTTAACCTATTCTTGATTTGATTTTTAATCGATTCAGTATATCATTCTCCATCTTCTTCCAAATTACTAATCTCGTCCAAATTATTTTTAACCTGATACTAAAAACATGCTTACGAACACATTCCACTAAAACAAATTTATGTTAAAAAATACAAAAACAATTAACTTTGAAAGCCAAAGTGTGTACTATTTTCACATCAAAGTATCAAACAGAAAAAAACCAAATCCCCCCATTGCTGACAAAGATCGTAGCTTTATTAAATGGGTATTTTCTCCAATCTCCGAGGACCTAAGATTGGATCGACCCATGAAGAAGAATTGCCTGTTGTTGTAGCTAATGGCTCTTCTTCTTCTTCTTCTTCTTCTTCCTCTTTCAGGCGTAAAGTTTCGAGCTTTTTGCCAATCTGTGTGGCTCTCGTTGTTATCATCGAGATCGGGTTTCTGTCTCGCCTCGATAACGCTACTTTGGTCGATACCTAGACCGGTTTTTTCACCAAGTCGTCGTCCGATACGAAGGTTGAGTCGGGAACTGAGCAATGCGCGGAGTGGTTGGAGAGAGTGGATTCAGTGACTTACTCTAGAGATTTCAGTAAAGATCCCATCTTTATATCTGGTAGTGATAAGGTTTGCCACAGAATCATTTCTTCTCTTATGATTAAATTATGAATGTCTCAACTTTCTTAGTAGCTCAAGAGGATTACAATGCTGTGATTGTGATAAAAATTTAGACTTTGCTTGCTAACTAGCTGTTAGATGGTCATAGTGTGTGAGTCATGGAATGAGCAAAATTTTTGTTCTTCTCATGTGTGGTTTTGCCAGTTATACGCATTGATGTTGATACAATGATTCTTTCTTCTGAATGAGATAGCAGAGAACAAGTATTGTGGTCCAAATACTGGAGGATGAGCTTTTCGTGAGTGGTTATTGACTTCATTCCTCGTTAATTGTAGGACTACCAATCGTGTTCTGTTCATTGTGCTATGGGATTTAGTTCAGATAGGAAACCCGATGCGGCTTTTGGATTAGGTCATCAACATGGAACACTCAGTATAATCCGTTCCATGGAATCAGCTCAGTACTACCGAGAGAACGATCTTGCTCATGCACGACGGTGGGTAAGCACAATGTTTAAACAAGATGTTATACTTTTTGCAGGACATGTACAAAAACTCCGTAAAAAAGTGACTTTGTATCTATTTTGTTGTTCATCAGGAAGGGTTATGATATTGTGATGACAACTAGTCTGTCATAAGATGTTCCTGTTGGGTACTTTTCATGGGCGGAATATGATATTATCGCTCCAGTGCAAACAAAGACCGAGAAAGCTCTTGCAGCAGCTTTTATTTCCAACTGTGCGGCTCGCAATTTCAGGATTCAAGCTCTTGAAGCCTTAATGGCGGCGAATGTTAAGATTGATTCTTATGGTGGTTCTCACCGGAACCGAGATGGGAGAGGTTTGTATTGTGGATTGCTAGTGATATGTTCTGTGTCTAAACCATATCAAGTCTTTGAACCACTAATTCATTACAGTGGAGAAGGTTGAAGCTCTTAAGCATTACAAATTCAGTTTAGCTTTTGAGAACACCAACGAGGAGGATTATGTCACAGAGAAGTTCTTCCAATCCCTAGTGGCTGGTATAGATAGATCTCTTTCTCTCTCTGCTGATCTTGCAATTTTAGTACTCAGCTTATTATCATGTCAATTAATGAACGGATATATGGAAATTTATATACGTAGTTCATCATATATGTGAGCATTGAAGCTACCTTTCTATTTCTGGTTAGCAATAAATGATCAATTCTTCTTATTAGGATCTGTCCCTGTGGTGGTTGGAGCTCCAAATATAGAAGAATTTGCACCTTCTTCGGACTCATTCCTTCACATAAAGCAGATGGATGATGTCATGTCAGTTGCAAAGAAAATGAAGTATCTTGCGGATAACCCAGACGCCTATAATCAGACGCTAAGGTGTGGTAATATGTAAAGCATTTTCCGGAATGAAAACGAAAGATGAACATGTTAAGACATATTGAAAAGCTCTGTTTTTGTAATCAGATGGAAACACGAAGGCCCTTCAGATTCTTTTAAGGCACTTGTTGATATGGCTGCTGTACACTCTTCTTGTCGTCTCTGCATATTCGTGGCTACAAAGATCCGGGAGCAAGAAGAGAAGGGCCTTGAGTTTAAGAAACGACCTTGCAAATGCACTAGAGGCTCAGAGACAGTTTACCATTTGTATGTTAGAGAAAGAGGCCGGTTTGATATGGAATCCATCTTCTTAAAGTAAGCCAGTATTAATCCGCTTGATCATATCTTAAACGAAACCATTAAAATCACTTTATGGAAATTGTTTGGTACAATACTTGTGATGTGACAGGGATGGGAATCTGACTTTGGAAGCCCTGAAATCTTCGGTTCTCGAAAAGTTCAAGTCTCAGAGACATGAGCCAATATGGAAAAAGGAGAGACCCGGGAGCTTAAGAGGAGACGGTGAGCTTAGAGTACACGGGATATACCCGCTTGGTTTGACTCAAAGACAAGCCCTTTACAACTTCAAATTCGAAGGAAACTCAAGTCTCAATACTCACATACAGAGTAACCCTTGTGCTAAATTTGAAGTTGTCTTCGTTTAAATTATATTCAAACCCCCAGTTTAGAATAAAACCAAAGTTTATTTTCATGTTTTATGATACCAGCTTTGATTGTAGTTTGTCACACGGAGGATTAGGGAATGTGTACATATATAAATAAAACATTTTTTGCTTGTCTTATTGGGTACATTACATAAATGTTCAAGAGTAGTCGTCTGATGAACCACAAAGTGACACAAACATTTCCAGGTCAGCTTTAACTGATTTACAGATATTGCATGGATCTTGTATTTGATTGACATGTTTTGTTTTGTTTTCTTTCTTTTTCTGATCTTACAACATTTTATTTGAAAGCAAAGAAATCTTTCAAAATCGGTTACAAGTCATGATGATATGGAAGGGAAGTGGGAAAATATATAAATCAGATTTGTTTCTCTTACATTGACAGAGAATCCACTGTCTGATTTGCCTCGAGCATGATCATTGACTAAAATCTTTTTAGGATGCTGCTCCATCATCTTTCTTTTTTTGTCTCATATTATTGAGTCATTTACACTAACTTATGTAAATGTGTCTTATCTTACATATCAATCGACTTGTGTCGAGAATTTAAGTAGGGGGTGAATTGTAAGCACTACTAGTTTGTTTAGGTATTTTTAGTTTTTACACACTACTTAGTGATGGATATCGAATAATTACAACGTAAACTTAATGTAAATGACTTGATATATGTAACAAATTTTGCAGAAGTAGTTTGTTAATAAACTAGTCTACGAGAATGACAGGCAACTACACATTCGATTTTTTTTTAAACTCGACGACGATTCTTTTATTGATTTTTAGGATAAATTTTAAAATGTAATTATTAATCACTAAGCAAATGACCTTAAATGTTTCAACTAATTTAACTAACACATAACTATGAGTCTTATGACTAGCTTTTTTATTTATAAATACGACAACAAATATTTTACATTGGATTCCTAATATAGTTTTACGACTTCTTAAAAGATTTTAAAACTTCTCTTATAAATTATCAAGCACGTAAAAAAGATGTCGGTATATTTCTTTACGGATAATATATACAGAATTGTAGCATCTTATATTCCATTTTACTATAGTGATATATTTTTTTCGTATTCGATTTTACTTGTAGTGAATCTATGTGAAAAAATGAAACACAAGTTTGAAAGAGATAATGAACTAGACATGAGTGGAGTAGAGGGATTAATTACAGAATAGAGACTTTATTCTAGAAATTTTATTGAATCAGGTCATTCTGTCCGGACTTACGGAAGTGGACATATTTTAATTCAATTGAAACGACGAAATTGTCCCTATTTCACATAACCTAAAATCTCTCTTTCTCTTTTCCTCTCTTCTTTCTGCTTCTCGACGCCGTGAACCAGTTTTTTTTGTTCAGACTCTCAACTCTACTCTTCGACAGCTGCATCTTCCCGCCGGCCATGGTTAAACAAAAAAAAAACTTCCTTCTGAAGCTTTGTCGGCTATAAAGCTTTAGAATCTCAGGCTGTTAGATCCCGTCGCAGATCTGAACTCCGGTGATGAAAAACTTCATCCGGCGAAAGAGATCTCGTGTTTTCCCACAACGATTCATCCTCTTTGGCTTCCAAAAGATTAAGAAGATGAACCAGTTACCTACTAATTTTATTCATGATTTGTTAATCATAAAACTTGTAATTTTCAGATTTGGATTAGATGTTTAGATGAATTGAAAGTT
Organism: Camelina sativa; assembly: GCF_000633955.1. Taxonomy (NCBI): domain Eukaryota; kingdom Viridiplantae; phylum Streptophyta; class Magnoliopsida; order Brassicales; family Brassicaceae; genus Camelina; species Camelina sativa. The sequence goes on along the minus strand of NC_025685.1, from coordinate 8,874,423 downwards.
TTAGTTCAATTTGTGTTTATAATTGAAGCCCTTGGGTTCTCTATACATCATCCCCTTAGGGTTTAGTTTTCTTCATACAAAACACAATTTATTAAATTCATTGAATTTGTCATATTTTTGAGATGATGTTGGTGTGTTTGGTGATGGTGTTAGTCGAGAGAAGAAGCAAGAAAGAGATACAGAGCAGAAGGATAAAATTGTAAAAAAAAAAAAAGAAGGCTTCATCTCGAGAGTCCGGACAATCGTCCCTAAACTCAAATTTTTGTTGGAACAAAACCTCTTTTCTGTAAATATCCCGTGGAGTAGAGCGAAAAGAGTTACAAATTTGGCAATGATAACTTTTTCTTAATTTTTTTATATTTTATTCCAAGCTCTTTAAAGATATTCCAGTTCTTGCTTATACCAAAAGTGGCTAAAAACCGTTAAATCTCAACCTAATTACTGTCCCAATTTTTCTGAAAATTAGATAAGAATCCAAAAATAATTAAAATATAAGACCAGTGACTTACTTGAAACATGCTCCTGTGATCATGTTTCAACCAAAGCTTGTAGTATCTTTATCAGAAGTGATATGGTTATATATTCACTTATAGACTTATTGTGCATTGTATTCACTTTTAATTGTTCGATTATTATGAACCAAACACATGTCTTCAAACTATATACAATAGTTTTGGTGTGTTGAATCGATCAGTGGGAATATTAGTGTTAACCTAATCACGTTATCTATCAAGCATGTGCTTATAACTTTTTTTTAACAACTACATCTTTTACAACGATTCGATGTTTGTATATCTATCTATCGAATTTGTAAGCATTGCATAGATTCATATATTTTACAAAGTATGAATATTAAAGAAAGTAAAATTAAGATAATAGAGGAAGAGCCGTACAGAAATGGATCAAGAAAGATGAGTGAAAAAGAGAGAATAATTAAAAGGAGAAGTTTCAATATCATGCTGTGCAAAGTCTATAAACGATTTGGAGTGTCTATGAGTCATCCCTCTCTTGTGCTCCATTGTAAACCTCCCAATCATTACCCACACTAACTTTATCTCTATATATGTGAGTATACTCTCTATTTAAATACAACATCATAAACACTGTACATAAGGAGGATGTGTATCGTAAGAAAAAGGAAAGGAGGCATTATTGATCATTAAAGGTATGGCTGAAGGAGGCCTACAGGGTTGAAGAGTTATATTGGCAGCAAAAAAGCAGAAAGTTCTGGTTACAAGTTGGGGATAAAAATACAAAGTTTTTCCATGCTTCCACGAAACAGCGACGGACAAAAAATAGGATTGTTGGCTTATTTGATCCAAATGATGTCTGGACTGAGTTGATTTCGGGTATGGAGAATATTGCATCAACATATTTTACGGATCTTTTTAAAAGATCTAATGTGAGGGGAGTCTCAGAAATGCTCCAAGAAGTCCCTACCCTGATTACAAATTATATGAACAGGACCTTAATGAGGGAGATTACGGAATCAGAGGTTCGCAAAGCTTTGTTTGCTATGCACCCCGAGAAATCTCCGGGTCCCGATGGGATGACAGCTTTGTTCTTTCAACGTTTCTGGTCCGCTCTAAAAGGAGATTTGGTTGCTTTGGTCAAGAATTTCTTTCGAACGGATCGTTTTGATCCCCGTTTAAATGAAACGAACATTTGTCTAATTCCTAAAAACGAAAGACCTCAACGGATGACGGAATTTAGACCGATTAGCCTTTGTAATGTGAGTAATAAGATTATCTCGAAGGTCCTCCTTTACTGGTTTCGGAAACCCAATCGGCGTTCGTTTCAGGTCGGCTAATTACAGATAATATCCTTGTTGCTCAGGAGATGTTTCATGGTTTAAATACAAATTCTCGGAGTAAATCCAACTTTCTGGCATTTAAGACGGATATGAGCAAGGCTTATGACCGCGTCGAATGAGATTTCTTAGAAGCGGTTATGGTCAAGATGGGATTTGATAGGAAATGGATCTCTTGGATCATGTGGTGTGTATCTTCGGTCTCCTATCAAGTCCTTCTTAATGGACAGCCTCGGGGCTTAATTAAGCCCCATAATGGTTTACGTCAGGGGATCCTTTATCTCCTTATTTGTTCATAATATGTACGGAGGTTTTAATTGCCAATATTAAAAAGGCTGAAAGAGAGAGTAGAATTACGGGCATCAAGTTAGCCCGGGACTGCCCCACAATTTCACATTTATTGTTTGCTGATGATAGTTTGTTTTTCTGTAAAGCAGAGGCGGCAAAATGTACTACGGTTATGGAAATTATAAGGAATTACGGGGAAGCTTCGGGTCATGAGGTGAATCTGGAGAAATCCTCCATTATGTTTGGGAAAAAAGTTTCACCTGAAAGCAGGACTCAACTAAAATCTGTAATGGGTATTTCCAAAGAAGGGGGTATGGGCTCGTATTTGGGTATTCCTGAGAATCTTCAGGGTTCGAGAACTAAGGTTTTTAGTTATGTCAATGATCGTTTGGATGATCGCGTGAATGGTTGGTCTGCAAAGTACTTATCGAAAGGTGGAAGAGAAGTTATGATTAAGTCGGTCGCGTTGGCTCTTCCAACCCATGTCATGTCTTGTTATAAACTACTGCAGGAGTTGACGTCTAAGCTTACGAGCGCAATTTCACGGTTCTAGTGGAAATCTAACGATAAAGCAAGAGGATTGCACTGGGTAGCCTGGGATAAGGTGTGTAAGGACAAGGGCGACGGCGGGTTGGGCTTTCGTACATTAGAACAATTTAATGATGCAATGTTGGCTAAACAATATTGGCGGTTAATTCATTACCCGGAATCCCTAATGGCTCGGGTCATGCGAGGTAGATACTTTCGGAATAAACACCCTTTACACGCTAAGAAGCCGTATTCCCCCTCGTTTGCTTGGAGGAGTATTTATTCTACTCAAGGCTTGGTGAAATTTGGTGCAAGGTGGGCGATAGGCTCAGGATGTCATGTTTCGGTATGGCAGGATCCCTGGATACCGGATAATCAGTCAAGACCGGCTAATGGCAGAGGTCGCCTGTTACATCCCAATTTAAGGGTAAATCATTTAATTAATCCTATTACTAAGGAGTGGTATATGCCAATTCTTGAGGAGTTTATGGACCCGACAGACATTCAGATTATTCAAGCTATGGAGATCAGTAAAGTTTACAAACCGGATAAATTGATTTGGCACTATAATAAATCGGGAAAATATTCGGTAAAGTCGGGTTATCGGCTAGCACGTGAATTAATCACAGAGGTTGAATTTGGGCCGTCTTGTACGGCCCTTAGGGCACAGGCTTGGAAACTGGAGGTTCCCTCGAAGGTTCAACATTTTTTCTGGCAGATTGCCTCTGGTTCCTTTCCAGTGATGGAACGACTTGCTCATCGGGGTGTTCGGTGTGATACCCTATGTAAACAATGTGATTCGGAGGTGGAGGCTATCAATCACGCACTATTTGAGTGTTCTCATTCTCGTCGGATCTGGGATTTATCTTCTGTTGACTTTACTTCCGGGGATTTTCCTTCTGGTTCCATATACACGAATCTAGATTATATATTTTGGCGGGTGTCTTCATAGGCGGGCGCTCCAAGTATACGTCTTCGTCTACCATGGATTGTCTGGTCAATTTGGAAAGATAGGAATAAAAAAGTTTTTCAGGGCTGTGAGGCAGAACCAAGCGAGGTTATTAATCAGGCGGACAATGATAAATTGTTATGGGAAGAGGCTAAGTCCTTCTATTCGATTGCCCAAGATCCTCTACCTGCGGAGTCTCTGGATCCTCTTCCCCGTTGTCAGGTTGATGGTTCTTGGAAGGTGTCAGATCCTCTTGCAGGTTTGGGCTGGTGGTTTTGTAATAGTGAGGATATCATGCAATTTCTGGGAGCACGGAGTCAACGNTTGCAAGGTGGGCGACAGGCTCAAGATGTCATGTTTCGGTATGGCGGGATCCATAGATACCGGATAATCAGCCAAGACCGGCTAATGGCAGAGGTCGCTTGTTACATCCCAATTTAAGGGTTAATCATTTAATTAATCCTATTACTAAGGAGTGGCATATGCCAATTCTTGAGGAGTTTATGGACCCGACAGACATTCAGATTATTCAAGCTTTGGAGATCAGTAAAGTTTACAAACCGGATAAATTGATTTGGCACTATAATAAATCGGGAAAATATTCGGTAAAGTCGGGTTATCGGCTAGCACGTGAATTAATCACAGAGGTTGAATTTGGGCCGTCTTGTACGGCCCTTAGGGCACATGCTTGGAAACTGGAGGTTCCCTCGAAGGTTCAACATTTTTTCTGGCAGATTGCCTCTGGTTCCCTTCCAGTGATGGAACGACTTGCTCATCGGGGTGTTCGGTGTGATACCCTATGTAAACAATGTGATTCGGAGGTGGAGACTATCAATCACGCACTATTTGAGTGTTCTCATTCTCGTCGGATCTGGGATTTATCTTCTGTTGACTTTACTTCCGGGGATTTTCCTTCTGGTTCCATATACACGAATCTAGATTATATATTTTGGCGGGTGTCTTCATAGGCGGGCGCTCCAAGTATACGTCTTCGTCTACCATGGATTGTCTGGTCAATTTGGAAAGATAGGAATAAAAAAGTTTTTCAGGGCTGTGAGGCAGAACCAAGCGAGGTTATTAATCAGGCGGACAATGATAAATTGTTATGGGAAGAGGCTAAGTCCTTCTATTCGATTGCCCAAGATCCTCTACCTGCGGAGTCTCTGGATCCTCTTCCCCGTTGTCAGGTTGATGGTTCTTGGAAGGTGTCAGATCCTCTTGCAGGTTTGGGCTGGTGGTTTTGTAATAGTGAGGATATCACGCAATTTCTGGGAGCACGGAGTCAACGTCGCAGTCCTTCCCCTCTACATTCGGAGATTCAGGCTTTGATTTGGGCGATGGACTCTTTATTGTCGGCGGGGGTTGACTGTCAGAACTTCGAGACAGATAGCGCAGAATTAGTGGTGATGGTGCAGTCTCCTGATGAATGGCCCGCTTTCTCCAACCTCTTGGACGATTTCAACGTTCTCTGATCATTTTTCCCATCTATCCAGCTGTCATGGATCCCACGGACGTCAAACATACGGGCAGATTGTCTGGCTCGTTCTTCGAGATCTTTATCTTATGAGACTTCTTTTATAAACTCTTATCTTCCGGTTTGGGCAACCAATCTTGGAGTTATTTTCTAGTTTAACGTTAAGTTGAAAAAAAAAAAAATATGGTGTATAAGAAGCAATGTAAAGTTTTGTTTTCTTTCCATGCGTGATCTCAAGAAATATCTACGTCTTCTTTGTTAATACAATTGTGTTAAACTGTATGACTTATTATCATGTAAATATATTTTACTAGCTTAGAGTATTTAAAATAAATAAAACTGTATTGTATAGTATATAAGGGGCAGCTTTTACAATGTAAAAGCTGCCCCTTATATATTATACAATACAACTGTATTTATTTTAAATACTCTAAGCTAGTAAAGTATATTTATATATGTGATACTTATTGTCATGACTTCTCAATTATTATAATAATAAAATCAGTTTGAAAAAAAAAAAAAAAATCTACATTTATCCCACACGATACATTTCAATATTTAACACAAGAAAGAGAGCAGGATGACAAAGAGGGTATATTTTATGTAAAGTGAAATTCGGAGCAGTGGATTTTTCCTACTTTAGAACTGGGTAATATAATATTATGAAAACCCTTAATAGAAAACAGAAAATAGAAAAGAAAAAAGGGTTTACTCGTGTCACTACCTTGCATGTCAAGTACTATGATGCTCTAACAATTTTAATCATTAACGATTATATGTCGTTGATTTAATAATTACAAAAATCTAAAAGGACTTGGGGAAAGAGAAAGAGCGCACTTATATATACATGTGGAGCCAAGGTCAAAGAACTGCAATTTTATTAATTACAAAAATTTATTGTTAATGGCATATTGATTATAACTTTCAAAAGAGTCAGTTTACCCACAAAACACAATTATATATATATAACCTTTTCCCCACTAATAAGTTAACAATTCTCAATTAGTTAAATTGTTTTAGTGTAATGGTTGGTCTCAACTCTCAAATATTATCTTGTAGTATAGATTTTTGGTACCGCTTCAACCCGATTATGAAGAATGTTGAATTAGTACGATTTTTTTGAAAGTTTTCATGTACAAACTTATTAAGAATTAAAGAGTGCATAACTGTAAAAGATTATAGAAATGAGTCTTAAACCACTTTTTTTATTCCACGCAGATTTTGAAAGGTTATCGAGCTTACTAAATCTAGAGCACATCTATAGCCAAAGAGTTTTGGGTCGATACATCTAATGCACATCCAACTCAAAATCTCATATACATATTAATACCAAATGAGTTTGGGGTCGAAGCCGATAACCTCCTTCGACCGGATAACATAAACGGTTTAAATTATATAGATGACATTACTCAATAACTTGAAATAATAAAGAAAATATCATATTAATAACATTTACATATTGCATTGTTATTTGTTAATCATATTTCGTCTAGCACATATGATATTGTCTACTATATAGTCGTCTATATATAGAAGATATAACCTACACATATTGTATTTAGAAAAGAAAAAAAAAATGGTTGCCGTTGCGTTATGGAAGACTCCAGATCCGACCAACTAAAAAATAACAACAAGTTAAAATGTCTTCCACTTTGTCCTTTGTTTTGTTGTTGTGTCCATTCCATTACACACGACCCTTGAGAATTAGATGATCCCTAAAACAGTAACACTCTTTATTTAGTTTTATATTTTTGGCTAACGACGAATCACCTGATGTCATCCCGAGAGTGTGTCTCACGCACCTCGACCAGCTTCCACGTGTTTGTTATGCTCCGTACGGTTGTAGGAGCTGGTCGGACCCATTAGTTCACCGGAAACGACGGACTGAGGTTCCCGCCAGCTTATGGTAAAATGACCAAAGTCACAAGTCACAACTGAGCTGTATTGTAACGAAGGGGATGAGTGAGTCCCACTTTCTGTCACGTCATCACGTGAACACAAATGCACCGACTCCACTGGATTGCTCCTCTCCTCTCCCCTCCCACAAACACAAAAAATATTATTTCCTTTTTCGTTGATTTTCTCTTTCTTTTTTTAGATCACCCAATTGACGGCAACTACCCTTCACCACTATTTTATTTTTCTGGCTGCCATAGTTTCATTTTTTTTTTAATTTCCAAAATTACAAAAAAAAAATCTTATCATCCAAGATTTCCAAAGTGTATAAGTATGATACAACTTTTTTAAAATTATGCATGGCAATAGTCTATATAACATACGTAAGTCAAAAAATGAGTAGACAAAAGTGAATTTTTTATAATCTTGAATGATCCGATTGGGGGATTGTTGCCATGTTACCAATCAAAGAGCAATTTCATATTGGAAACACTCTTATCATATAAACGATGTTTAAGCATCATATCGGTAAAACTATTTTGAAAAATATGAATTGAATATATTTTGACTTTTAAATAATTCATCTAAAAAAAAATCAGTTGATCTCCTCATACTATTATTCTTGTAAGGATACATCAATTAATACAACCTGTTACGTTGAGCAATTTACGAAATGTACATGAAACAATATATTATGAAATTTTATTTTTTGTTAACTTGTGATAAACGTTAGCCTATAGGTTCATATCAGACGGAGACAATAGGTAAGTGTAAGGCACCGCCACCGACTTTGTCCTCATAAGTCCATTTCATTCACCCTCGTAATATTTTCGTATTTAAAACTTTATATGATTCGGACAAATGCGTCACCTCTCATTTGATCATGATCATACATTTATTCATCTAAAAGAATATATCTACTAGTCTTATAAATATCATAACTATTTTTTCATACTAAAAGTTCCAAACCTTTCGGAAGTCGGAAGACCTAAGAATTACATTCAGATTACTATTTCTTGGGCATAATTAAAGATACATATATTGCAATATTAGTCATTGGTATAATTTCTGTTCAAAAAAAAAAAAATTGGTATAATTAACAGGATGCAAAAATTTGATTTTTGACATTGATTTGTAATTTGTTGGTTTTTGATGTGTCACAAGTATTAAGTTCAAATTCGACATGACTAATGTAACTCATATTGACTAAGATGATTTAAATGAAGA
>NC_025685.1:8856796-8866102 GCF_000633955.1 Camelina sativa | reverse complement strand
ACTGAGCTGTATTGTAACGAAGGGGATGAGTGAGTCCCACTTTCTGTCACGTCATCACGTGAACACAAATGCACCGACTCCACTGGATTGCTCCTCTCCTCTCCCCTCCCACAAACACAAAAAATATTATTTCCTTTTTCGTTGATTTTCTCTTTCTTTTTTTAGATCACCCAATTGACGGCAACTACCCTTCACCACTATTTTATTTTTCTGGCTGCCATAGTTTCATTTTTTTTTTAATTTCCAAAATTACAAAAAAAAAATCTTATCATCCAAGATTTCCAAAGTGTATAAGTATGATACAACTTTTTTAAAATTATGCATGGCAATAGTCTATATAACATACGTAAGTCAAAAAATGAGTAGACAAAAGTGAATTTTTTATAATCTTGAATGATCCGATTGGGGGATTGTTGCCATGTTACCAATCAAAGAGCAATTTCATATTGGAAACACTCTTATCATATAAACGATGTTTAAGCATCATATCGGTAAAACTATTTTGAAAAATATGAATTGAATATATTTTGACTTTTAAATAATTCATCTAAAAAAAAATCAGTTGATCTCCTCATACTATTATTCTTGTAAGGATACATCAATTAATACAACCTGTTACGTTGAGCAATTTACGAAATGTACATGAAACAATATATTATGAAATTTTATTTTTTGTTAACTTGTGATAAACGTTAGCCTATAGGTTCATATCAGACGGAGACAATAGGTAAGTGTAAGGCACCGCCACCGACTTTGTCCTCATAAGTCCATTTCATTCACCCTCGTAATATTTTCGTATTTAAAACTTTATATGATTCGGACAAATGCGTCACCTCTCATTTGATCATGATCATACATTTATTCATCTAAAAGAATATATCTACTAGTCTTATAAATATCATAACTATTTTTTCATACTAAAAGTTCCAAACCTTTCGGAAGTCGGAAGACCTAAGAATTACATTCAGATTACTATTTCTTGGGCATAATTAAAGATACATATATTGCAATATTAGTCATTGGTATAATTTCTGTTCAAAAAAAAAAAAATTGGTATAATTAACAGGATGCAAAAATTTGATTTTTGACATTGATTTGTAATTTGTTGGTTTTTGATGTGTCACAAGTATTAAGTTCAAATTCGACATGACTAATGTAACTCATATTGACTAAGATGATTTAAATGAAGATTCGTCCGTTTAAAATATTTAAAACTCGAACAAAGAAGAAACTACTAGATCAATCTCTAAAGCATATATGATACGCAATTTGGGCAACATCGATCTTAGGTTATGTTACTCAAAATGGCAAAACCCTTCTCGAATTGGATTATGCCTTGGAAGGAAATACTTTGGCACGAGCAATGGCCTGTTCTTTTCTTAGATCTCGATTTGTAAACTTCAAAAGTATATTGATGGCTAACTTGACATGATGACATCCATTATTCAATTTGTATTCTACTAAATATAAGAATCCTGTAAATGTTATAGATATTATGTAGAAGAAACTAGAAACGTTAAACGCATCAATTCAAGAAATCATTTTTTTTTGTTAAGTAATTAAAAGTAAAATTTAATGTCATTTTTCCAATATCCTCGCTATAGAAGCTATAGAAGACGCGTATTTCTTTTGAATTCATCAAACCAGTTACCATTTTGATATATAATGCCGACATGCCGTTGATCAAATTGTATGCAAAACGTTCATTGGGTATAATAAGCCAGTGCCATCCATTTATTCTTGGAGTGAAATGGTCCAATAATATTGTGTCCCCACTACTAGCTAATTAATCATGAACGTATATATGCGATATTCCAGGTTGACCTCAACATATTTAAACACACTCAAAATTCAAAAACATGCTATGCATAGCCTTATTACATTACCCAATGGAAATGGACTACCAGATAACTAGTAACAAATTATGAAGCCATTTAATTGATATATACAATTTTTAACATTAATAATTAAAAAAAGTCTACAATTGCCACCTTAAAAGAGTTCACCTTATATCAGATGGACTCGGTCGTGAATCTTCCAAAATATCTGATTCACAATGTACTAAGTCGTCCAAATCACCAATCTTTCACCCAATCATACAATTTCTATTAGACAAGGGTCACAAAATTCCCAACTATCTTGCAAATGATTTGAATATTCTCATGCAGCATTAATGACTAAATCCATGTATATAGAGATAACCATAGATGAACATTAAACACTGGACCATTCCACTATATCTATGACAAAGCACTTCAGTTCGGCGAATGCACCAAGATATCCACATTCGACCTTCTTTAGGCTCACCTAGATTTGTTTCATATTTTACTGATACGTGCATGACGTGAAAATTACAAAGCAACAAGATAGAGATAGCATATAATGGATAATTAATGAACAATATGTTAGAAGTAGGAAGAAGAGGTGAAAAGGTAATACAGTAACATTTTNCTCTCAAATATTATCTTGTAGTATAGATTTTTGGTACCGCTTCAACCCGATTATGAAGAATGTTGAATTAGTACGATTTTTTTGAAAGTTTTCATGTACAAACTTATTAAGAATTAAAGAGTGCATAACTGTAAAAGATTATAGAAATGAGTCTTAAACCACTTTTTTTATTCCACGCAGATTTTGAAAGGTTATCGAGCTTACTAAATCTAGAGCACATCTATAGCCAAAGAGTTTTGGGTCGATACATCTAATGCACATCCAACTCAAAATCTCATATACATATTAATACCAAATGAGTTTGGGGTCGAAGCCGATAACCTCCTTCGACCGGATAACATAAACGGTTTAAATTATATAGATGACATTACTCAATAACTTGAAATAATAAAGAAAATATCATATTAATAACATTTACATATTGCATTGTTATTTGTTAATCATATTTCGTCTAGCACATATGATATTGTCTACTATATAGTCGTCTATATATAGAAGATATAACCTACACATATTGTATTTAGAAAAGAAAAAAAAAATGGTTGCCGTTGCGTTATGGAAGACTCCAGATCCGACCAACTAAAAAATAACAACAAGTTAAAATGTCTTCCACTTTGTCCTTTGTTTTGTTGTTGTGTCCATTCCATTACACACGACCCTTGAGAATTAGATGATCCCTAAAACAGTAACACTCTTTATTTAGTTTTATATTTTTGGCTAACGACGAATCACCTGATGTCATCCCGAGAGTGTGTCTCACGCACCTCGACCAGCTTCCACGTGTTTGTTATGCTCCGTACGGTTGTAGGAGCTGGTCGGACCCATTAGTTCACCGGAAACGACGGACTGAGGTTCCCGCCAGCTTATGGTAAAATGACCAAAGTCACAAGTCACAACTGAGCTGTATTGTAACGAAGGGGATGAGTGAGTCCCACTTTCTGTCACGTCATCACGTGAACACAAATGCACCGACTCCACTGGATTGCTCCTCTCCTCTCCCCTCCCACAAACACAAAAAATATTATTTCCTTTTTCGTTGATTTTCTCTTTCTTTTTTTAGATCACCCAATTGACGGCAACTACCCTTCACCACTATTTTATTTTTCTGGCTGCCATAGTTTCATTTTTTTTTTAATTTCCAAAATTACAAAAAAAAAATCTTATCATCCAAGATTTCCAAAGTGTATAAGTATGATACAACTTTTTTAAAATTATGCATGGCAATAGTCTATATAACATACGTAAGTCAAAAAATGAGTAGACAAAAGTGAATTTTTTATAATCTTGAATGATCCGATTGGGGGATTGTTGCCATGTTACCAATCAAAGAGCAATTTCATATTGGAAACACTCTTATCATATAAACGATGTTTAAGCATCATATCGGTAAAACTATTTTGAAAAATATGAATTGAATATATTTTGACTTTTAAATAATTCATCTAAAAAAAAATCAGTTGATCTCCTCATACTATTATTCTTGTAAGGATACATCAATTAATACAACCTGTTACGTTGAGCAATTTACGAAATGTACATGAAACAATATATTATGAAATTTTATTTTTTGTTAACTTGTGATAAACGTTAGCCTATAGGTTCATATCAGACGGAGACAATAGGTAAGTGTAAGGCACCGCCACCGACTTTGTCCTCATAAGTCCATTTCATTCACCCTCGTAATATTTTCGTATTTAAAACTTTATATGATTCGGACAAATGCGTCACCTCTCATTTGATCATGATCATACATTTATTCATCTAAAAGAATATATCTACTAGTCTTATAAATATCATAACTATTTTTTCATACTAAAAGTTCCAAACCTTTCGGAAGTCGGAAGACCTAAGAATTACATTCAGATTACTATTTCTTGGGCATAATTAAAGATACATATATTGCAATATTAGTCATTGGTATAATTTCTGTTCAAAAAAAAAAAAATTGGTATAATTAACAGGATGCAAAAATTTGATTTTTGACATTGATTTGTAATTTGTTGGTTTTTGATGTGTCACAAGTATTAAGTTCAAATTCGACATGACTAATGTAACTCATATTGACTAAGATGATTTAAATGAAGATTCGTCCGTTTAAAATATTTAAAACTCGAACAAAGAAGAAACTACTAGATCAATCTCTAAAGCATATATGATACGCAATTTGGGCAACATCGATCTTAGGTTATGTTACTCAAAATGGCAAAACCCTTCTCGAATTGGATTATGCCTTGGAAGGAAATACTTTGGCACGAGCAATGGCCTGTTCTTTTCTTAGATCTCGATTTGTAAACTTCAAAAGTATATTGATGGCTAACTTGACATGATGACATCCATTATTCAATTTGTATTCTACTAAATATAAGAATCCTGTAAATGTTATAGATATTATGTAGAAGAAACTAGAAACGTTAAACGCATCAATTCAAGAAATCATTTTTTTTTGTTAAGTAATTAAAAGTAAAATTTAATGTCATTTTTCCAATATCCTCGCTATAGAAGCTATAGAAGACGCGTATTTCTTTTGAATTCATCAAACCAGTTACCATTTTGATATATAATGCCGACATGCCGTTGATCAAATTGTATGCAAAACGTTCATTGGGTATAATAAGCCAGTGCCATCCATTTATTCTTGGAGTGAAATGGTCCAATAATATTGTGTCCCCACTACTAGCTAATTAATCATGAACGTATATATGCGATATTCCAGGTTGACCTCAACATATTTAAACACACTCAAAATTCAAAAACATGCTATGCATAGCCTTATTACATTACCCAATGGAAATGGACTACCAGATAACTAGTAACAAATTATGAAGCCATTTAATTGATATATACAATTTTTAACATTAATAATTAAAAAAAGTCTACAATTGCCACCTTAAAAGAGTTCACCTTATATCAGATGGACTCGGTCGTGAATCTTCCAAAATATCTGATTCACAATGTACTAAGTCGTCCAAATCACCAATCTTTCACCCAATCATACAATTTCTATTAGACAAGGGTCACAAAATTCCCAACTATCTTGCAAATGATTTGAATATTCTCATGCAGCATTAATGACTAAATCCATGTATATAGAGATAACCATAGATGAACATTAAACACTGGACCATTCCACTATATCTATGACAAAGCACTTCAGTTCGGCGAATGCACCAAGATATCCACATTCGACCTTCTTTAGGCTCACCTAGATTTGTTTCATATTTTACTGATACGTGCATGACGTGAAAATTACAAAGCAACAAGATAGAGATAGCATATAATGGATAATTAATGAACAATATGTTAGAAGTAGGAAGAAGAGGTGAAAAGGTAATACAGTAACATTTTTTTATATCAAAAAGGTAGTAACATTTAAATACTACTACTATAAGATTTATCGTCTATTGTATGTAGTAAGTGAGATATAGAGACTAGAGAGAGATATTTTTCTTGGGTTAACCGAGATAGAGAGACTTATGTTTTAGCTATTGAAAGGAGTGAAGGACTTATAGATCCGACTCGATTTTTCTGGATCTCAAATTTACCACCTTCTGACTTTTTTTTCGTTGGAAATTAGCACTGATGCAGAACAAATTCATGCGAAACCCAAAACATGTCTTTTTCCTAATTTTCGTTTTTTTTTTTGGGGGGCAAGATATTCTATCATTTTTTTTGTTTAAATTTTGAATTGTATACTGTCAGATTTAGAATTATGGTGTGATATATTGACCGTATTTAACTAGTAGTCTATAATTGTTCATTTTTATTTTTCTTTCAAAATGAAGTAACACCAAAAAAGCAAAAACAAAAACAAAACAAAAATATTTAAGAACTTACCACATTTATTCGTAATTTTTAACAGCACTTATATATTCTACTAACTCATGAATATTTTTCTCTATATAATATAGAGAATGCTTTTATATTTAAAATATATTTGCATTAATAATACTACAGAACTTGAACGTTTTAGTTATAGCTAAATTACACTGCTCATTACCTTGAAAGCAAAGGCAGTATACAACAGTAATAAACTAAAATCGCGATTTCTAGCACCCTATTAATTAATTATTCTTGTAAAAACCAAAATAAATTGAAATAATAAAGTTGTCTATATTCTTCTACAATAAATAAGAATAGACAAGATCTAAATTTAGATTTATTCAGCTTTTTCGCCTGAGAAGCCAAAACTGTGAATAGATAGCAATCGTCATCTTTTTTACGTTTGGATGAAATAAAACAAAACAAAAATAAATAATATATAAAATATATGTAATCCAAAAAAATTGTCTTTATTTAATTACTCCACAATTTTCTGTCTGTATATATACCCCACCTCTCTCTTATGTAGTTGTGTGTGTGTTTTGTTCCATATTACTTCTTCTACTTCCTCCTCCTCTTTCAGATTTCAAATTTTTTTCATCCTTCAAAACATTCAATCATCAACGGAACATTTACAAATTAAATTGAATATGGTTGAACTTAAGGTCTTTGTTATACCAAGCTTCATCTTGGCATGCTTGCTTTTGGTAAGAGTGATTTTTTTAAAGAAGAATAAGAACAGTAGATGTAAGCTTCCTCCTGGTTCCATGGGATGGCCATACTTAGGAGAGACTCTACAACTCTATTCACAAGACCCCAGTGTTTTCTTCACTTTCAAGCAAAAGAGGTAACTTCGAAAGCTTGTCTCTCAAGTTACTTTTTTGTTTATATATGCTCTTAGATTTATGTTTTATCTTTTGATGTATAGATATGGAGAGATATTCAAAACCCGAATCCTCGGCTATCCTTGTGTGATGTTGGCTAGCCCTGAGGCCGCAAGGTTTGTCCTTGTGACTCATGCCCATATGTTCAGACCAACTTATCCAAGAAGCAAAGAGAAGCTTATAGGACCCTCTGCGCTCTTCTTCCACCAAGGAGATTATCATTCCCATATAAGGAAACTTGTTCAATCCTCTTTATACCCTGAACCCATCCGTAAACTCATCCCTGATATCGAGCACATTGCCCTTTCTTCCTTACAATCTTGGTCCAATATGGGTATTGTCTCCACCTACCAAGAGATGAAGAAGGTATTTATATGTTCATACGTTATACAGCAACCAAACTCACAAAATGCAATTCCCTGATTCACTTTCTTTATGAGATATCCTAATACACAACATAACCTTGTCTCTTGCAGTTTGCCTTTGATGTGGGTATTCTAGCCATATTTGGGCATTTGGAGTGTTCTTACAAAGAGATCTTGAAACATAACTACAATATTGTGGAGAAAGGCTACAACTCTTTCCCCATGAGTCTCCCCGGAACATCTTATCACAAAGCTCTCATGGTAATCTCATCTCTCGAAAGAAATGAAATGAACTTATCTATCTCGAGATATTAAAAGTAATGAACTCCAATAACCTGACTAAAACTTTTATAAATAGGCGAGAAAGCGGCTAGAGACAATAGTAAGCGAGATTATATGCGAAAGAAGAGAGAAAAGGGTCTTGCAAACGGACTTGCTCGGTCATCTACTCAACTTCAAGGATGAAAAAGGTCGTGTGCTAACCCAAGAACAGATTGCAGATAACATCATCGGAGTCCTTTTCGCCGCACAAGACACGACAGCTAGTTGCTTAACTTGGATTCTTAAGTACTTACATGATGATCAGAACCTTCTACAAGATGTTAAGGTTTGATATATCACATGCATATGATATTTTCCTCTCTTTTGTATACATATATACTTAAATTAATCTATGCATGTTCATGATGATTGCAGGCTGAGCAAAGTGCTATATATGAAGAAAACAGTAGAGGGAAGAAACCTTTAACATGGGGACAAACGAGGAATATGCCACTAACATATAAGGTAATTGATAAATCATATTATTAATATTTAGGTTTTGTATATTGAACCACCATATATATTAATATAGAGCTCATGTTTTAATGTTAAATGAAATAGGTTGTAGTTGAGAGCTTGAGGATGGCAAGCATCATATCCTTCACATTCAGAGAAGCAGTGGTTGATGTTGAATATAAGGGTACTATAATTAAAATCATGTCACCAGCACACTACTAGAACATTCTATCTATATAAAGCTTTTTTATTTTGATAAAAAACGTGGTGGTCCAAATGCATATAAATCACTAATATTTTTTTTTGTAACATGCATGTATACAGGATATTTGATACCCAAGGGATGGAAAGTGATGCCACTATTTCGGAATATTCATCACAATCCGAAATATTTTTCAAACCCTGAGGTTTTCGATCCATCTAGATTCGAGGTAAATATTACTAATATTTAAGAAAATTACATACAACACTAAGATAGGTTTACTTTTGATAATGATATAGATAATCTAACGTGTTATAATTGGTGGAAAATTTATAATTGAAGGTAAATCCGAAGCCGAATACGTTCATGCCCTTCGGAAGTGGAGTTCATGCTTGTCCCGGGAACGAACTCGCCAAGTTACAAATTCTTATATTTCTCCACCATTTAACTTCCAGTTTCCAGTATGTTTTTTTTTATGTTCTTCTCTTCCTCACTACTATATAATAACAGTAAACTTAATTCTAATCAGTTAAGTCGTTCTCTCTATGCATAATTAGCTTAGTTGTCAAAATTTAATAGTATCATTAACAATATAATTCTCACTACAACAAATATGTACATTGATAGCAGACGGATATAGCTCATTTTCCGTCACTGCTATGAAAGATGAGATTTTTTTTCGCTTACTTTTTAATAGCATCTTATTAACGCTATGATAGGAAAATTATGTAGCGGGAAACAAAAGTGACTTTTGTCCGCCAATACTTAGTGAAATTATTCACTTAATCGCCAAATAAAAAAAAAACCC
>NC_025685.1:8842976-8855118 GCF_000633955.1 Camelina sativa | reverse complement strand
ATGGTGTGAGTGTAAGTGAATGCAGGCAAGGTTTGAGCTTGATGAAGATTGGCAAAGGATATCTGTGATTCACCAGATGGGACATTTGTGGCGATCACACAAGTCTGTCACGGTGAAGGCTATAAATTTGGCTGCAAATAACCAAGAGAGGATGAATTTGAGACCACCAAATATTGGTCCTGTTGATTGGCAAAAATTTGTCAAACTCAAAACTAGTGCTGCATTTAAGGTAATTACTTGTGATTATAATTGTTTAGTAGTTGATTGGTGATTAGTAATTAACATGTTTCATTATTAGGCCGTGAGTGAGAAATATAAAGCAAAAAGAAAGAATCAGATACCTCACACCACTAGTCGTAAAGGGATCAGCAGACTAACAGAAGAAATGGCAAGCATATATACTACAACTATGTTGTTTATTATTATACATAGTGCTTGTACTGTTACTGAAATTTTGTTTTCTGGAACAGAAAGCTGAAAGTGAAGATCCTTCCAGCGTGACAAGACTAGATGTTTGGATCAAGTCTCGCACCAAAAAGGATGGTACACCAGTAGATACGAATGCAGCTGATTTGATTGTAAGTCTGAATAGAGTTGTACACCAGTAAATAGTGTGTTATCGACTAGTAAAACCTGAAACTGTCTTTATGTTTTTCAGCAAAAAGCAGCTGAAATTGGTGGAAGTGATGCTCCAGCATTTTTAACAAATCCAGATGAAGATCACCTCGCCAAGCTTTTAGGACCTGACAATTCTGGTAGGCTGAGGGCAATGGGTAGAGGCATGAGTAAGACCAAATTAGCTTGTTTACAAATGCAGAGCAAGTGTATGGCTGAAATGGAAGAGCGGCAAGTAAAATTAGTAAAACAGGTCAATGCCTTGGAAAGTGAACTTGGCAGAATCAAGAATCAGGTTAGATACTTAAGAGTTCTCTACTATTCATCAGCCAGTTAGAGTAATATAAATTGATGTTATTTTTGTTTATGTTACAGAGACCAGAAGCTGAAATGGATGAAAACTCAGCTGCAAGAGTAACATATTCTTACTTCTTTTCATATCAGCTAAGTGATTCTTCTTAGTGTCGTTTATGATTCTTAGTTGCTCATGAAATTGTTGCAGAGTGTAAACAAAAGAGCACATCCTAAGTGTGTGTTTGTTGATTGGTCTGACATTGATGAAAATGTTGGTGAGGGTCGGATTCTTTCTTCTGATCCGGATGACATAGTGAATGACTGTCGTCTTGGCCCTTATGATCTCAAAGTGTTAGTTGAAGCTGCATATAAACCAGATGCATTTCTATGGAGACCTGCACAAAAGATCTTTCATATGAAAGAAGCTGTTGGACATATAATCGCATGGCCAACTGATAAGTGTAGACTGGTAGACAACAACATCCAAATGGAAGACATTGCCCCTATGGTATTTATAATTTCTAGCAATGTGTTAGCAATGTATTACCCCTGTCTATAATGCTAATTAATTATATTGGATTTGTTTACTGATTGTGTTTAACAGGGTATACAAGGAAACAAATGTAAACTATTGGATTTGTCTAAGGGTGACGTCATTGTTGCTGAGGGGCGTTGGGAGACACAAGAACCAAGTGCGTTGGTTAACGGAATTCCTCTTGGACCAAAAGCAGTTAAAGTATTTGTGGATTCAGTAAAGCAGCCTGATACATCACTATGGAGACCTACAGCTGAAATGTCATTTCTTGAGGACTGTTTGATGGCTTACGTATCTTGGCCCCTGAGTAAGGTTGATTTTGAAAATCCCTCAACTCCAACTGGTCAGAATGCTACATCACATGCTTCTTTGTCTGCATCAAAGGCCAAGTCTGCAGCCACAGCTTCTAAGTCTGCTACAGAGTCCAAAACTTCAGCAACAGCTTCAAAGGCTGCATCGCAGGCCAAATCTGCATCTATGTCTTCTAAGTCTGCATCTGGTTCTGAGTCTCCTGTTGATGATGCAACGGGTCCAATATCACCAATAAAGAATACTTTACCATCACAGTCTCCTCTCAGGAAGTCTCCAGTAAGTGTTTTCATATGTTATGAAGTTGTTTTTGTTAATTATATGATGACTGATGGTTTATATTGTAAACATGGCAGCGCATTAATAAAGTTATTTCCAAGGAGAATAAGAAGTGCAAGTTGATGGATTTAACTGAAAAGAATAGGGTTGTGGCTGAAGGACGATGGGGAACAAATGATCCAGAACATAAGGTTCACTTTACTCGCTTGGGTTCTAATGCAGTTAAAGTGTGGATAGATGTTGTGAAGGTGAAAAATGTAAAAGTTTGGAGGCCATCCGATGAAATAGAGATTATTGAAGATGCACTTAGCTCCTGCATTGCTTGGCCAGAGAACAAGGTCATTATGTCTTAAACTGATGGTTTTATTGTGTAATGTTAAGTACTTGAGATTGCTTGTTTATTTTGGATGTTCTTGAGACTTTGATGGTAAACTGATGTTCTTGAGACTTTTGTTATGTATTTTGGATCTGAGACGTTTATTAATCAGATTTTATGAGATTTTATAAAACAGGTTATGTGTGCTATAATCACATATCAGAAAATGCTATAAAAGTACAGGTAAACGTTATGATAAAAGAATATACCATAGCACAGTAAACAAGATAAAACAGCATTTCGCAACAGCTATATTAGATATGTATAACATAGCACGAAAAATTAAATATTGTATAAATTTTTGCAAAATTATAATCTTGATAATACAGCAGTTTATTAGAGCTATGCTATAAAACTATAACATAGCACGAAAAAACAAATGTTGTATAAATTTTTTCAAAATTATGATCTTGATAATATAGCAATTTCTTAAAGCTATGTTATATTTTTATAACATAGCATACGTAATAAGTGCTATTGTATATGGGGTACATATAATAACAGTGCCCTAAAACAGCGCTCATGAAAACGCTATCAAAGACCTATGATAGCGTTTTTCTCTGGTTAACAATGTGCATATTTGTTGTAGTGTCTGTTACCATCTTAAAAACGTGTCAAAAGAAACATGATTTTGAAATTTATGATCGTACGCAAAACACAATTAAGACTTTTGTAATAGTAACTTGTCTAAACATGATTAAACACATCACTATTCCTAAAGTACATGACTCAAAAAACATAAGCTTTTCACATGTGATGTACTAATTATGATGATGGTATTTGGTTTGTGTATGCAGATGGGAAGTGAAGGGAGGAGAGAAAGGAATACAATACAGTCCATTTCCAATCCCTCAAAACGGTCTTCTCGCTACATTTCATCGTGGACATCCTCTTTAGTTGTTGTTAAAAACCTTCATTGTATTCTATTACTAATTAATCTTTGTCTTGATTAGCTTAATTTCGATGATTTAAAATCCCTTCCAAGTTTTTAAAAATCATTATTGTATTCCTTGGGGGTGTTTTAAGTAACATGTAACAACTATGATGGAGTAAAAAATGTCGATTCCGGTAAATCTAAAATTACCATTCGAAGTTCGAACATGGTCATTCTATAATCCTATGTTTGGTGGTAAACGTAAACAAAATCAAAGATTGAGAGACCCACGTGAAGGGAGCAGCCACGACCGCACAATAGCGTGAATGTGAAAAAGAAAGAAGAAGAAAAAAATTAGAGGTGTGTGTGTCTATGTGTGAGTGGACTGCGAAAATGACGTGGCTACGAGCATCTTCTCACCTCCATAGACTATGCCACGTGTCGTTAAACTAATTGGCCACCTAGAAAAAAAAGTTATTCGTCTTTAATAAAATCTTTAAAAAAAAATTTGGGGTCCGTTTCATCATATCTTCGACTTCGAGGAATTTGCCTCCCTTTATTATTTTTCTTTTAATAAACTGTAGAAATTTTAGATCTTTTCAAATCTAGGTCTAATTAGAAAACTTAAATTGAAATTGCGTTCTATACATATATAAGAATTAACTTATGTACCGTTAGGCTGTGACTTTTTTTTGTACCTATGTAACTGACACTAAATTTACTAATTGGACAAAATATAGGGGACTGTCCTTGAATTTTGGTGGCCTAAAAGCATATTTCACTAATTTGATTTTCCATATGAAAACTAATAATTTTCTTTTACTAAAATATAGTGGAAAACATTTAAAAAGTTATTGAATACTTTAACAATGTAAAACAATCTAATAACCAAAGTTAAATCAAATACTTTATTAAATATTATAATATTTAGTAGCCAAACTAAATCAAATATTTTGAGATTTTATTGTTAAAAAATGAATTAACCCAAAAATAATCAAATAATGAACTTAATACATAACCAGCTGACCTATCCAAATTATTTAGAATCATCTCCTAAAATATTTGTTATATTGTGTGGCCTAAAGCAAATGCTTTGGCTGCTTTATGGGTGGACCGACCCTGAACATAGTCTCTATGTTATTGTAAACATGCATGTGTATCTAAACATATCAGCAGGAGGTACATCTCACATATTACACCATTTAATTTAACTCATATATATTACAATATAGGGTAATGGCAACACAACCTATACATTTGGATATGTGATGAATTCAGTAGCTATACTAGCTAGAAGAACAATTAGGGATGCATAGCATAGGGTAGTTAAATCACACCAAATACAAACCAGACGTAAAATTAGGAAAGTGATACATATGCTAACAAGAGACTGCTTGCTTACAAACTCTGATCGGATAAGTGAACTGATCGTTATTAGATATATTTTGGTTATTTATCTCTAAATACACCCTTAAAAAATAATTCAAAGCGTTTTCATACCTAGTGTTAGAAGTGATTAACTACAATGGCATGTGCATGCCTTATTCATATATATGATGCTTGGATTTGTCTCCGGTACGATCTGAGTAGCCCATTCTAATAGATTTAAGCTATACACATATTTGAACGATATTTCTTTACCAAATAATTAGTAATAAGTTTTAGGATCCAATTTATTTGAAATTTGCGTTTATCTCATATTGTTAAATAAAAAATCTAGACAAAAAATTACGTAACTTTTTTTAGGGTTTTTCTTGTATCACAGAATATTTTGAAATATGCAAACGCAAGTCTAAAAAATGAGGAGATAATCATCACACTAACATGAGAACCACACAAAAAATGGGGAAAAAGAAGAAGTATCAACATTGATCATATAAAAAGGAGGATTCCTTTATTTATATATCATTATTTATTATTGATAATATTTGGGGTGTAAATTTAACATGGGAGTGTTAAGTGTTGTACCAATGAAAATGTAAAGTTAGCTAAGGGGGACCTAATTTACGAACTGGTTTCCTTTTCAGTTTTTAGTCTATTTAATATACCATTTTTGTTTGGTGCTCCTACTCGTGCAACCAAACATCGCCATTTTTCAACTATATATTCCATTTTATTTTCCAATTGTAAAACAAAACGAAACAAACAAAAAAAATGAAAAAGAACTTAATCTTTATGTATCTACGTGTTGTAGTTTATCTGTTTCAATCTTTTATTTTTGTGTCGAAAATTTAATAGTTGTTGTCCCGTTGAGTGTGTGGTAGGTGAAATTTTAATTCATAATAAGATATTATATGCATGTACAAGTAATTATTTTGATAGCCAGAGACCAGAGTGTTTTGAAGAGACATTCATATAAAGTAAATTATGAAGGAACTGATTTCTAATATCGGTGTTAAGTGACACAAAAAGAATTGTTTTTTTCTTAACTAATGTAACGTAGAATTGTAGGTATTAAATTTGATGATTTGAATTTGATGAAGTGTTAATCATGATCTTCTTTGCTTTCGAAGATTCAAGTTAGCTACATGCAAATATAGATTATATGTAAACATAACCCACGTGTGATGGAACAATGGTATGTGTCTAGTACCAAGAGCGTAAGCTTATTACAGTGTTCGATTTCACTGCGTATAAACTACAAACTGTTAGCGCATGGGCCACTTGTTCATTTAGGCTTTGTCTTGAATTAATGCTTTATATATGGATGGTGGACTTTGTTTAGCAAACTCTATTAACATGCGTGCCTAGTGCCTACTCATCTTCGGAATTAGTTGGGTGCTTCGACCAAACCCGAATATCCAAATGCTAAACCTACTAACAACCAAAAAGCTATATTCGTCAAACATAAACCATTCAGATTATTTGGTCCTTAAACTTGGTTTAATGATTATATAATTCAAAAGTAAGGCTACGAGAACTTCCACTTGGTGATTCAAATATTTGGTGCTGACCAAACATTGATTACGTTCTCATATCATATGGTGTTTTGGGCTTGCGCCCAAGGCTATTACATTACATACTCACATATCCTAGAATTGTCACTTAATAAATTGGCAGATTAAAACTATCCATCGGGCTTAAACATAATTGAAGAAGCCCATTTTTAACTGGTTCTCGAATTTATATAGGAGTGTATGAACTATGAAGGATTGTGGTTAACTGGTTTATAGATGACAAATTTGACAACGTAATTAGAGAAGACTAGAGAGTCTAGCTAGATTAATCAAATATGTAGACAGAAGTAAGTGACTTAGATAAATTTTAATATATATTTTGTGGAAAAAAAAGATAAATTAATATATATACGAACTACGAAGTGGCAGTAAAAAAAGAGTCTTTGGTTAGAACTTAGAAATAAATGAGTCCAAGCGTGACAAATAAGAAGACCAGTGCTGAAAGCATGAGTTCTATAAACGCCGTGGATGGAATCATATTGACAAGTGATTACCGGAAAGAAAAAGATTACAATAGCTACACCGACTAATATTTGGTAGGAATATTATATCATACAGAACATACATATTATTATGATTGATCTGTCACGTAGATGAATAGTTATAAATTTAAAGATGTTATATATGAACAAAAAAAAAAAAAACACTTTTTAGGAAAATATCAAGAACACATACATTGACGTAGAAAAGTAGTCCCAGCTAGAAGAATACTATAGCAATGGGGACAAAACACTCGTTGTCAATGACTTCAAATTAGGAAGAGAAAATTAAAAGTTTGAAACAACGAAACTAGCCAATACCACTTGCATTGTTAATATTAAGTAAAGCTAAGTTTTTGTACATAAAGATTATTAACATACAAAATACAAACATAAACAATTAAATATAGATGACTTAACGATGTTAAATACGAAAATATGAAAAGGCTGGAAGCTAATTAAGGGGACATGATCATTGCTTACACTTGAGCATCATGCGTATGCTCCTGCTTTGGTTTAAAGTTAATGCAATCCTTATCGTAGAGCCTAAGTGTGTTCTTATAATTATTCTCGTTTGGCTGAATAGTTATCTTATTATTTTTAGTTTTTAATTGGTTCGAGGTTATTACTTATTATTATTATTATTTTTTGTACAACAGGTTCAAAAGGTTATCTTACTAGAAAATATATAATTTTGGTTATAAATATTGCCCTTATTAATCCAATTCTTCATAAATTTTATTTTTTAAAATACACAAGATGAGCATAATAATTTATACTACTAGTAGTTATCCCTACCAAAACAATAATAATTAATAAATACTAGTTATTAGTATGATGAGTTGTTATGTTGATACGATAAATAAATAAAAAAAAATACACAATAAAGTAATATATAAATATTAAAAAAAAAAAAAGGAAGGCCGTCGTGATGAGATCCCAAACATCAATTTCAATTTCGCTAAAAGCTTTTTAATTGCAATTTCCATCTGTCTCCTCACCGGAGGGATCAAAACGTGCTCCGATTCTCTTCTCTTCCCCCCCGATAAGGTCACGCAAAAGATTCCTTCCGATCGATTTCTCCCTTCCGATCACTAAATTCTCGGCGGTTGTTTTTTTCCCGGCGATTTTTTTGTTCCCCCGACGAAAAAAAAAACATTTTATTCTTTCCGTTGGATGATTCTTCAGTAATAAAAAAAGAGGTCTCTCTCTCTCTCTCTCTCCTTCCCGGCGCCGGACATGGACTCCGTATCGTCACGCAGCGTAGACGCCTTCGTAAAGAATCTTAAACCGCCGCCGTCGATAGAGGTCTGGCATTTCCAGATTGCTGTCTATTTCGCTTTCGGATTCTTCTTCTTAAGGCTCTTCCTCGATAGATTCGTCTTTCAAGTAAGTAAGAATCTTTGGAAAATTGATTACGTTAGCAGAGACATATTATTAAATTCGCCTTAAATTAATCATCATCATCATCATCATCATCATCATCATCATCATGATGGTTGCGTTGACAGTTGAATTTAATCGAGAACAACATAACATGTTTTTTCTTGTATTTATATATATATATATATATATATATATAGATAATTTGGATATTATAAACAAATGAGCTTGTTGGTTGATTCTTGTATATATTGGATTGTTATATCAGAGGATAGCTGTGTGGCTTGTGAGTACTGGTTCTGCTCCGATCAAACTGAATGATGCTGCTACACGGGCTAAGATCGTTAAATGCAAGGAGTCATTGTGGATATTTTTGTATTATGCTGGTTGTGACCTTTTCGTTCTCAAAATCCTTTATCACGAGCCTTGGGCTACAGATATCAAACTCTACTTCCACGGTTGGCCTAATCAAGATTTGAAGTTAGTATTCTTCTTCTTCATATCTTGCTTTTGCTTCTTGTTTAGACATATATTGACATGGCGTAGTTCCCTGGACATTATAATGGAACAAAAAATGAGTTATCTAATGTTTGTTTTTGTTTGTAGGCTTTCAGTAATGCTTTACTATATGTGCCAGTGCGGTTTCTATGTGTATGGTATTGCCGCTTTGCTTGCATGGGAGACCAGAAGAAAAGATTTTGCTGTTATGATGTCTCACCATATTATTACAATCATCTTGATTAGCTACTCCTACTTAACCAGGTAATTTTGATCTATTTGCATCATCAGTCCATGATTTGTTGTGAAAATCTGTATAATAGAGTTCTTATTTATCTGTGGTAGATTTTGATTGGATTGTTAAAACTCAAAAAAGAAAAATTTGCATTTGTTTTCTTGTTAAAAAGATTCGACAGTTGACTCATGTTTT
Organism: Camelina sativa; assembly: GCF_000633955.1. NCBI lineage: Eukaryota > Viridiplantae > Streptophyta > Magnoliopsida > Brassicales > Brassicaceae > Camelina > Camelina sativa. The sequence continues at coordinate 8,846,089 of NC_025685.1, read as the reverse complement.
GTTGTTTAGTGAGCTATAGAGCAACCTTAAAAGATTATTTGGGGATTTTTTTTTGTTTTCTTCTGCAGTTTTTTCCGGATTGGAGCAATCATCCTAGCCCTTCATGATGCAAGTGACGTGTTTATGCAAACTGCTAAAATTTTCAAGTACTCTGAAAAAGAATTTGGAGCAAGTGTCTTCTTTGCACTGTTTGCTATCTCCTGGCTGTTGCTACGGTTGATATACTTCCCATTTTGGATCATCTGGGCCACTAGGTAGATACACTTTATTTTAACTCTTTTTACCTACAATGGTCGTTGTCTATGCTTGATCTGACCTTACACACTTTTTTTGTTTTTTTGTTAAAGCATTGAACTCCTGGATTATTTGGATATGACATCAACTGAAGGCACATTCATGTACTATTCTTTCAACACAATGTTACTGATGCTTCTTGTGTTCCACATATATTGGTGGTATCTCATTTGTGCCATGATCGTAAGACTGCTTAAAAACAGAGGAAAAGTGGGAGAAGACATTAGATCCGGTAAGACTTATGTACCTTTGTTTTAGCTCTGTTTTGAGTAAAACTGTTTGTCTATCTTTCATTCGAGTCTGGGCCATTTTTCTATATCGTTAAACCGGCTAACTTTATGAGCAAATGACTTCCTTAATGACTTGCAAAGCCCCAAACTAATTATATTCTTCATTGTTGTATGTCCTGTCGGCTGTGTAAGTGTGGATTTATTAAGGATTATGAGTAACCATTGTTTTGTTCGTTTGTTAATGGCAGATTCAGAGGATGATGATTAGGCTTGTTGCAAGCATGACAGATACGGAACATGTTTCCACTTCTCCAACCAAACCATTTTAGCTGCTGAAGAATTTGTTCTCAGCTTCATTACTTTACTAATTAGAGTTGGAGGTAAAAGAAAAGGAGAAAGGTTATAGTTTACTTTTTTTTTCAATTTTGTATTGGTCTGAGTCCATTTCGACATTAGACTGCATATTCTCTTTGACATATAAGAAAAGAAAAAGAAAAGAAAAAAACAGAAAAATTGAGGTTCTTGTGTTGTTCTATGCTGTATAAAAACTAAATGGGAAGTCTTTGTAAATGCAATTCCTCATTGTATGGTTTTCTACACACCATAGCCTTTGTTATAAAGCTCATTGCTGATATTATCTGTTTTTTACTGGTTACTTGACTTTATCAACTCATGATGAGTTATGAAACCAAGTCCAACCCAATTTGATACAATAGATTATGAAACCATAAAAACCAAAGGAGCTGTTATAAGAGCATATTGGAGAACCAATCATGTATGTTTTGTGCCCAGTATCTCTTGGAGTCTGGAGATGCTCTTTGGCCGAGAACAAATATGATAATCTAAAAAAATAAATTATTAATGGCATTGAATTGAGTACAAGTGAAAAGTCAACGTTACAAGCTGTTATGATGGTTGAGTAGCTTTCCATTGATGAATCAAGTTCATCTTCCCTCTCAATGCCGCACTGTCCTTGCTTTAAGCCCGCTTCTCCGGAGGCCTCTCTCGGCGACGACCCTCATCCACATCCTTCCACAGGTATATAATTTTTTTAATTCCAGAAACTGCCCACCAGGTGTTTGTTGAAATGCCTGAGTGAATAGTGAGTTCGTCTTTGACTCTTTGTTGTACAGAAGGTGTGGCCTCCTCCACTTTTAACCTCAGCCGCGAGTTGGCTCACGCTTTTCGAACTCCTTCCAACAACGACAGACATTCACGGCTTCTAGAGATTGACCCAACACCAGAAAATCTTGAGTTGTTTCTCTCTCAAGAGCTCAAACCAAACAAAGAAAGAGTTCAAGAAGCTCTTAGAGACGCCAAGCAGACTACACTCACCCAACTCGTCTCTACTTACTTCCCACACAGCGAAGATGCTACCCGCCTTTGCTTGAATCTTTACCAGAACGTCCACAGTGCCCGCTTCCACCTCTACACACCTCTCTTAGAACTCTTCCGGGGTAACCCTGCCATTGACGAGTCCTTCTGTAACTTAGCATTCGATGTTTTTCTTAAGCTCGACACGTTTGAAAACCCTTTCTCATCTCCTGAATCTCTCAGCTTTCAAGACACCAAATTATGCATTAACCAGCTGAAGGACAAGCTGGACACCCGTCTCCGTAAGTCTAAGTCACGGGTCCGCCACCTCCACTATGCCACAGCTGGTTCTGCCTTATGTTTTGTTACTGCTGTTGTAGCGGTTGCTGCTTCTGCGGTTGTTATCGCCTATCATGCATTTCCCACCCTTGTTGTTGTTGCAGGTCCCTTGTGCAGTCCCTACCTGCCTCACAGTTTTAAGAAGAAGGAGTTAACTAACATCTCTCAGCTCAATGCTGCTGCCAAGGGTGCTTTTGTGCTCAGCATAGATCTTGACACCATTGACTGTCTTGTCTCTCGTTTGCACATGGGGATTAGAAACGACAAGCTTCTCATTCGGCTTGGATTGGAGAGGGGGAGGGACATGTATTCAATTCAGGAGTTTGTGAAACAGCTTCGCAAGAGCCACGTTAACCAGACCCATCAACTCGAGGTTCTTGTGGCTCATATGTGCCGCTGGTTCGGTAATGTTAACAAATTCAGATCTTTGCTCCTCAACGAAATCCTTACTCCCAGAACCTAAGCTCCTAAGGCTCTTTGTATCAGGATTTTCTCATTTAGAGAACAAATTACTGCCATCTCTGAGTCAATCAAATCAAGATCACCAAGGTCAGTGGTTTTTTTAGCGTCAGTTGGTTTTTGAGTGTATGTAGATGTTGAGCTATCTGTAGCTGGGAATAGAGACTTTTTGGGTCCTTCAATAAAATTGTTCATAGACTTGATCAATAGGTTCGATATTAGATGTTGTATTGGTTCATATCATCATATTGAATAATTCTTTTGGTAAATTCATAAGTTTTCACTTCAAATAGCTGTTTCACAAAGTGTATATGTTTGAAAACTGAAATCAAGTCATGAAAAATTATGAAACCAAGTCATACCCAATTTTACTCGATCGAGAACAGGTAGTGTCATCTTTGAGAAAAAAAAAAAGCCAAATTGTGTCACTCAATACAAACCTTCACACGACAAAAAAAAAAAAAAAACCAAACACTA
>NC_025685.1:8826181-8842345 GCF_000633955.1 Camelina sativa | reverse complement strand
TCACCCGCTCCAAGTCCCATATCACACTGAATTTCCCCACTGTTGCTACTATGTGCCTCTCTTGCCTCCCACTCTCCGTTACCTGCAAACAATAAACAACAAAGATTATGAGATTTGGTTTTCTAACAATCAAGAATCCAAGGAAGATACCTAGCGATGTATGAAGTGAAACTTACCCATGAGAAGTGACCGCCATGAAACTTGTTATCTTTTCCTGCCAAGTGTGAATCTAGTGGTGTTAGCTTTAGCAGCCTTGGCGCTGGTATTTTGTTTCCCATTCTTCGGCTGAAACCTGTTTTTGTCCGACCATCTTTGTCTGTGAAAAGGGTGCATATAAGAACCAAGTATGTATCTGTTGTGCCCAGTATCCATTTCCCATCATAAGAAACGTCCACATGTGTAATTGGTGAACCGAGTCCTGGAAAAGCCGTTTTCGCCATTCTCATTGAGGTCTTTGAGTAGAGCCTTATCTTTCCATCAAGCGATCCCACAACGATTGACCCATCTCCAGTAGTAGCGAAGCACTGGAAATTTGTTCCTCTAGAAAACTGATGCCCTTGTGTCCATTCCAAGATGGGAGATTCGATGTTCTGCACTATACCTCTCCTGTCCCTCATGTCCCATTGACACAGCCTATTGTCATCCAATCCCAAAAAGGTAGACTCTGATGGATCTAGCTGCGACCCTTTGGTATCATTTGTTATGTCTCTCATCGTAATTTCAGTCCCGTCTTTCTCAAACTTCCATTCTGACACAATCTTCCCAGACTCTATGTCAAGCTGCTTAACACCAGTAGAGTTTGGTTTCCCTAGTTTAGCTGGACTCATCAGCATCATATTAGTCTCTGCCCTCATCAAAAGAGCCTTGTTTGGTGTCGTCTGGCTAGAACCCGATCCAAACTTGGAATTTCCAGTATCAAATCTCACGCACACACCTTTCCCATGAATCCCACGCTCCATATTCCTATAAACCTGAACACCATAATCATTCACCAAGAAGGAATTATCCAACGCTCCCAGAGTCAAACTCTGCACTCCACCATTAGCAACCTCTTCGAACTCTTCAGTCAAATCCCTATTTTGTTTAGCCTGAGTCTCCTCTTCTTCATCAGGTGGAGCTTCAGCATCCTCCCACATAGAATCATCAGCAGCCTCAGGATTAGCCCAACCAATGAAATCTTTCCCATACACTTTAATCCTGCTCTCATCACTCGCCTTGATCTTATACACATTCTCAAACAGATAGTCCTGGAACCTAGTAACAAACTTCCTATAATCCTCATCCGTCAAGAACTTCAAAGCCCAAACACCACTACTCACGAAATCAACCCTACGTTGATCCCCAAACATCTTCAACTGCATATCAGTCGAAACCCTAGCTTTAACCTTAGAACCATCACCAACACCTAGAAACCAAAAGGACTCACCTCCTTCACCTGATTCTTCACAATCATCGTAATCGCCAATATCTTCTCCGTCGGGCGTCGAAGTCTTGACGAACTTGTAAGAAGTCATTTTATCACTAACGATCCATTTCGCTTTGGGTGTGTTCCCACCGATATGGCGGTAAAGCTTAACAGCGTTCTTCATCTTCGGCGTCACGGAAGAAGAAGAAGGGTATTTCAGCTTTAAGGCTTTTAGCTTCTGCTCGATATCGAGAGACGATGAATCAGATGGTCCTGTAGAAGAAGAAGAAGAAGGTGATGATTCTTGCTTTTTCCTGGCCTCATCGTACTGATCCTCGTTTTCTTCTTCGTCATAGTAATCTGAATCGGATTCAGTATCCGATTCGGTGATCCGATCTTCCCGACTCTGAGAAGTACCCATGGATACGATCAAACGAACGAAATCGAGAGAGAGGTAGCAAAAAAAGTGATTATCGGAGTTGGAATCGAGTCTTTTGTGTGATGGTCACCGAAATTTCTGGGTGGAATCGAGACGAAATTGGAAACTTTTTCAGAGAAATTGAGAGAGAGAGAGAGATTGTAGGAGAAGAAGTTAGGGATTTTGATTTAGAAAGGAGGAATTGGGGATTTTTGGTTCATGTGTTTATAGGAGAATCTGTTTGGGAGATTCGGTTAGCGTTGGTATAACGTTGGGGGTCTTTTGCTTCAACTTGACGCTACGCTTTTTTAGGACGCGTCGGTCACTCTGCTGACTCACTTGTTCCTATTGGCTCTTTCATTTAAAATCAAATTAAAAATCATTAAAAAGTAAAAAATAGACGCGCCAGGTAGGGGTCGAACCTACGACCTTCTGCTTAGGAAACAGACGCTCTATCCACTGAGCTACAGGCGCCTTCTTGTTCTTAACATAAGGTTTCTTTAATTAAAAAATTTACACTTGATTGCAAAAATAAGGTAACCAGACATCTTCTTCAACAGCGTTTTTCTCTACGTTCAATCTCTCTTATCTCCTCCATCAACGACAATGGAAAGAATCTGATCTTCTTGTTCTTTTTTTTGTTTTCTGTTTCTTCAACAAATAATGTTTCTATTATTCTTCTTCCTCTTATCATGCTTCTCCATCTCTACGGCTCTCCCTCCTCCTCGAGGTATCAATTCTTTATTTGTTGTGATTCTAATTTATTATTTTTCTGGTAACATTACATTTACGATCGAATCTCGATAATCATTAATACTATAATTTCCAAAATGTTTTTGAATCCGTGCCTTAGAATTGTTATATACTACACTAATACGTCGTGCTGTTTCAATTCATGTGGAAGGTTTCTTCTTAAATTGTGGATCATCTTCTTCAACGAATCAGAACTAGATAGATTACGCACCTGACGAAGGATTCATCTCCTTTGGAAACACGACGACTATAAAGCAAAAAGATCTCATTCCGATCCTTTCCACACTACGTTACTTCCCTGACAAGTCATCGCGTAAACACTGTTATAACTTCCCTGTCGCCAAGGCCTCCAAGTATCTGATTAGAACCACTTATTACTATGGTAACTTCGACGGTAAAGATAACCCACCTGTGTTTGATCAGATCGTCGGAGGTACTAAATGGAGCGTTGTGAATACATCAGAGGATTACGCCAAGGGTCAGAGTTCTTATTACGAGATCATCGTCGGTGTTCCTGGGAATAGACTAAGTGTTTGTCTAGCCAAGAATGCGCATACCCTTTCGTCATCGCCTTTTATATCAGCTTTAGATGTCCAATCTCTTGAAGATACAATGTACAATTCCACGGACCTCGGGTCTTACAAGCTCAGCCTCGTAGCCAGGAACAGCTTTGGAGGAGACGGAGAGATTATCAGGTGCTGATCTTTTTCATTCCTTAGTTTGATCATCTGACATTTTCATTTTCTTATCCTTGATTTCTGATGGTATGTTACATGTTGAAACCCTAGCTATCCAGATGATCGATACAACCGTATATGGCTACCGTTTTCAGAGCAGAAGCATCCGACAGTGACTTCTCGAAGCAGAATCAACCCGTCAAACTTCTGGAATGTTCCACCGCCTGAAGCCTTTGTGGAAGGATTCACAGCAAGTATAGGGAAGCCTCTAGAGCTTCAATGGCCGCCATTTCCTCTTCCGGCCACAAAGTATTATGTAGCTCTGTATTTTCAGGACAATCGGAGTCCAGGCCCCATGAGCTGGAGATCTTTTGATGTCTCAGTCAATGGACTTTCCTTTTTGAGGAAGCTCAATGTGAGCACTAATGGGGTTATGGTTTACTCTGGCCAGTGGCCATTGTCGGGTCAGACTCAAATCACATTGACTCCGGCCAAGGATGCTCCCGCTGGACCTGTAATTAACGCCGGAGAAGTGTTTCAAGTTCTTCCTCTTGGTGGAACCACTAATATTAAAGATGGTAATGTCAATGTTCTCTTATTCATGTTTTCGTCTATTTTGCAATAAATGAAGCCACTGGAACAAACAATGCAGCAATTGCAATGGAAGATCTGTTAGAAAGCATCAAGTAGCCTCCAGTAGATTGGTCAGGCGACCCATGCCTCCCTCGTGCTAACTCGTGGACTGGCCTAACTTGTTCCAAAGACAAAATCACCAGAGTGATTTCTCTGTAAGTCAACTCAATAATCTAGTGAAGCTTTTTATTTAGCTGTCAGGCACTAAGTCTAGATCTCAAAGAATCATAATCTAGGATTTTGTTTCTTTTGCTAGAAATCTGACAAATCTTGGACTATCTGGTTCTCTACCACCAAGCATAAACAAGATGACTGCCCTGAAAGATCTGTAAGGATTTCACATTCTAAAAGTTGTTTATGTCTGGGATTTTCTTTTTGTAAAATAAGTCTCAGCTGCAACGTCCGAGTCTGCAGATGGTTGGGGAAGAACAAACTCACAGGACCGATCCCAGATTTGAGTCCAATGACGAGATTAGAAACTCTGTATGCTTTCTTGTAACCAAACTTCTAGGTGTTGTGCAAAAGATTTAGATTATTTGGACTAACCGTTTTCTTTTGTGGAATGGGGCAGACATTTAGAGGACAACCAGTTCACTGGAGCGATTCCTGAATCACTTGCAAAGCTTCCCAGTCTCCGCACACTGTAAACTAATTTCCCCACTCTCTGCTTTTAACAGCAACATATACCGATATACGAATCTGATGACATGAACAAAAATGTGCACTTTGGTTATAAAACAAACTAAAGTTATGACCTGTATCAAAATGTGTATCAGATTAATAAGATAATCTGCAGGTCCATCAAGAACAACAAGCTTAAAGGTACAATTCCTAGTGTAATCCTCCAGAGAAAGGGCCTAACTATTCAGTAAGAATCATTACCAAGTTGGTATCTTAAAAAGAACCTGAATTTTTGATAAGCATTTTAAAAAAATTCTTACTTGTTGTAGGGCGTCTCCTGAGAACATGCCAAGCACAAATAACACGGGCCAAATTCGGGTTGCTAACAGCTGATCAGATTCTAGTGCTCATTAGTGATAATTCAGAAACTACAGGTTCATGTTTCTTAGCCTCGAAAATTGAAGAACACATCATAACATGAAAGGGGTCGATCAAGGATCTGGCCAACAGTTCTACTTTTGCAATTCTAGATGACTGTATTTATTCCTTTCAATTCATGGAAAATATGTATATCATCTGTTCATGTTATTGAACCACCTTTGAACACTAGAGTAACTTAACTTAGACCAAGAGGCAAACTGGCAAAAGCACATTAAGATTATTGAAGTGGATCGTGTTACAACTATCTTTTCTCTGGGATATACAAAGTAAAATTGAAACAGCCTAAAACACACAAAAATTCGTGCAGTTCATCGCGTCTCGAGTTTTGATACATATAAAACAGTAATTGCCTATTTGGGTGTATTGGTGAAAGAAGACGCCATTATCTGAGCAAGAATCAGTAGTTTCTGTCTATACCTCCAATTTACTTGTTTGGGCCAAACATCCCAAAGAAGCGCCTATCTCTCTCTTCTGTGTTGTGGTTTTTTACGTGCAACGAATAAACTTCAACAACAAATCCAAGCTCACATGCATGCATAAATGGGACTCTTTTAGCACATTCAAGGTCAAGATATTTCCTTATCTAAGTCTTCCATCACATCAATGTCCGTTCTAGATGTTATTTTCTGCACATATCCTGCAATCAGGTGAAACTTCTAAAGTCAATATACACTAGGTAGAAATCAAAGTGCAAAACTCAAATAGTGTGGCAGAAAAGTCACTGGAAGGAAAAAAAATAAACCAGAGAAAAAGAACCATAGTCAGAAACTTACCAATCCCTTGGCAGGGTATGCATTTGCATATAACCTCTTTACCCCTTTTCTTGTAATAGCTGACAGTTCCAGACCCTTGGCAACTTCTACACTTGCCAGTCCATTCATAAACCACTTCCTTGCAATCCTGAGAATTGGTCGGGTATATCAAGACTAGAAAAAAAAACAATCACAAAGCATGCAAAAAGCAAAAACTGCCTCATTCAGGATATATTCTAAGCGTAATGTTACCACTGCCTATCCAGAAGAGCAAGTGCAGCATATCTTTTCAGAAAAGGATAGTTCATGCCAAAATTAAGCACCATTTTTACCATTCTTCATCTAACCCTATCCCATATCACTAAGAATTTGCATGTATACTTTGACATTACAATTGATACCAATGATTCTACCATACAAATCCAATGAAAATGTTTCACATCACATTCAGAAACATCATTTGCCTTCAAGAATATGGCTACATATATGAAAGAACAATCAAAACCCAATCTATAAGCTACAGAAGCTACTCATGTATATGTGCATAGTGATTGGTTCGAAGGCACATGATAGAGCTAATAGTTGAGCTAGCTAAAGCAATTCAAATATTCATCTAAATGAAGAAGTGCAAGTATCCTTGAGGCTCTTATCCAATCATCAAATTCCATAAACGAAAGGTTGAAAAAAAACAAAACCTCGACTACAGGATCACATTGCAACCTCCGGTCAATCACATCCGGCGACACAGGGGATGTATCAGGATAAGTCATAGGAAGAGGAAGCGCGTCGCCGTCATCTACCAAATAACTCTGTCCACTTTTCGACCAGAGCAACCTCCTCTTCCTCCACGTAGCTCCTTCACCATTCCCACCGGCGGAAACGGAAACATCCCGAGACCTCGCCGTGTCAGAGGTTGAATCCGGTTCCCGAGGTAATCGGATTCCGTCTCCAAGAGGGATATCTGCGGTGGCGCGGCAACGGAAGGAGCGAGAAGGAAGACGAGGAAGGTAAACGAGAGGTCTGTGAGAGGGCAGAGAGCGATAAGGGTATAATCGGAACATTGAGTCGACAAGTTTTTTGCAGGTGCGGCCATGAAATTGGGTCAAGTAATCAACCTTCCTCGACGAATTAGATATTTTTATTTTTTAAAATCGTAAATACTTTAAAAAAAAAAAAAAAAAAATTGGGGGAAATTACAACATTCATGAAATTTATTAACTTAACTGAGAGGAGATGTTAAAGCGTACCATATACGCTGAAGGGTATTTTAGTCATTTTCGTAGGGTTGTTTTTTTTTTTTTTTCAAAATTATTTGTTTTTTTATTTTCCTTTTTGTTTTTGGTTTATTTCTTGCCGCCAAAAGAAAATTTAGGAGTGGGGTGTAAAAGCGGAGCTCTCTGGACTCGTAGGGGGTGTGTGTGTCGACAATGGAGGAAGAAGATATAGAGATCCTTTCATCTTCCGATAGCGAAGATTCCGGAGATAGCTATGAAGAAGAGTCTCAGGAATCGGAAGGGGAAATCGAAAACCCAGAGTGCGAAGAACGTCCGGCGGTTTCTCCTTCATCCGACGCCGATCGGAAATCTAAGAACGTCAATGATCTTTTGAGGTGCGTAATAGAATCTCCTCGATCTCAATTTTAACTTGAATCTGATAGATGCTTCGTTCCGTTACGTCTATATATATCATTTGGAGTTCGAAATTTTGGGGGTTTCTTCGCGTCTCGTGTTCGATTAACTCCGTTGAAATCGATATTTTCTAGTTTCGTAATGATGATTATGATTGGGTATCTGAAGCTGTATCAATTGGGTATTCGACTGTTGTAGTATATTAAGAAATCCTTTAGGGTGATTGTTTTATGAAAATGGGAATTGGTTGACAGGGGCAATCTGGTCGTACAACGGCAGCCACTCCTTCCTCGGGTGCTTTCAGTTTCAGAAGGAGCGGCAGTTTGTAGGAAGCCCTTCAAGCCTCCGTGTTCTCATGGTTATACTTCCACGGGGCAACTCTCTCGTCGTCTTTCGGCTCGAAAACGGTTTGTCCCATGGGGTTCAACAACTCCAGTTGTGGTTGTTTTACCTACTAAGCTAGAAGAATCGCCCAATATCGAGAAAGATGAAGAAGAGGAAGTTGTTTGTTTGCCACCTGATGTTGAACCCTTGATATTGTGGCAATCTGAAGAAGATGGAATGAGCAATGTAACAACAATCATGGTGCACTCATTGCTTGTCAAATTTCTTCGCCCTCATCAAAGGTATTCATTTCTATCAAAGGATTGACATCGTGTACAGTGTGATCTTTTAAAGATCGTAAAATTGATATTCAATCTGTGCTGTCGTCTTAAAAATTCCAAAGCATTCAATATTTTTCGTGTTGAACCACGTCAAAATGTGCTCTTCGTTTAAAATGATATTACCCTCAGTGAGCGGCTGGCGAATAGAACAAAGCAATGAGTATAAAGTTATCTGTTGTTGACATCGAAGATGTGTATACAACTTTACTTACATGGTGAGGTGGTTTTTCTGAGACTGCAGAGAAGGTGTCCAGTTCATGTTCGATTGTGTGTCGGGACTACATGAGTCCGCAAATATAAATGGGTGCATTCTGGCTGATGATATGGGGTAAAATCTATCTTCTCTGTTTTTAAAAATTGGATCTTGAAACTGCATAATTTTCTAGGTAAAGTTCTTATTTCCTTCTAAATTGATTTGACAGTTTGGGGAAGACACTGCAGTCCATTACTTTACTATACACGCTTCTTTGTCAAGGATTTGATGGGACGCCTATGGTTAAAAAGGCCATTATTGTTACACCAACGAGTCTTGTCAGTAACTGGGAAGCTGAAATTAAGAAATGGGTTGGTGACAGGATTCGTCTTATAGCCCTCTGTGAGAGCACTAGAGATGATGTTATATCTGGAATAGATAGTTTCACTCGACCACGAAGTGCTTTGCAGGTATAGCTGTGCATACTTTTTTAGCTGACTCTCTGAGAAATGCACTTATCACCTAATTAATGTCAACAGGTACTTATCATTTCTTACGAAACATTCCGAATGCACTCATCCAAGTTCTTGCAGAGTGAATCCTGTGATCTTCTAATATGTGATGAGGCCCATAGGTTGAAAAATGACCAGACACTAACTAACAGGGTAACATGCAAATACATTCTTATTTCGTATCCTTCCAGCTTGATATACTTTATTTCCAATTTATATTCTAATATTGGTTATCATCATATTTGAATACAGGCGTTGGCTTCATTGACATGCAAACGTCGTGTTTTGTTGTCTGGAACTCCCATGCAGGTAATGGAAAGTTTCACTGATTATCTCTAATAAATATCTCCTGACATTTAAGACTAAGCTTTCACTTTTATTTATGCATCTGAATGTTCCAGAATGACTTGGAAGAGTTTTTTGCCATGGTAAACTTTACAAATCCAGGGAGTTTAGGTGATGCTGCGCATTTTCGCCATTATTATGAGGTGACAGACTTTGTATTTTGATGCCGATTTGATAATTTTGTTTTCTGTCATCTCTAACTATGTTAAGATCAATTTTCCTATGCTATTCTTGGCCTGAAAGTGTAGGATTAGACTAAATTACTTTGTAGTGTATAGTTTGCTGCTATAATTTATATTGTTTCGTTTCCGGTTTTGCTGCTTCATGGCTTTGGAAATTGTGTTCTTTTAGAACTAGTTTTTGGATGAGAGAATTTGTTTGCACTGTTTATCTGTGTCATAAAATTTCAGTTAAATTGATTATGTTTCTTGCACTACCTTCTTTTGATGCATCCTTTTTTAAATATATGAAACATAAGACACCTATTATATGTGGAAGAGAACCTACAGCCACTGAGGAAGAAAAAAACTTAGCTGCTGACCGCTCCGCAGAACTGAGTTCAAAAGTCAATCAGGTGATTCTTCTTAGCGTTTTATATTTAAATAAAATTTCATCATCATCAAGATATGTCTCTTAAAATAAATGCAATATGCTTAGATGATGTTGGTATGATGATCATTGAAGGCATTACTTCAACTAACCATTTAGATTTGTTGTAATGTTGTTCAATTTTTACTGCTATATCTTATGAAGCTTCATTTTGTTTACAGTTTATTTTGAGGAGAACCAATGCATTGCTCTCAAATCACTTACCACCTAAGGTGATTTTCCTTCTGCATTTGACGCAGTCTGAATATAGTTTATTACGATGCTTTAGAATTCGAGCCTTTACTACTTCTTGATATGTCGAACTGTTTCGTCATATCGAGTAATATACCTGTAGGTTAAGCAGTGATATAATCATATTTATGAATGTGTCATCTCTTTTCGTAGCTACAAATTTTTCCCTTTGCTGCTTTCTTTATTTTGAAGCCAGAAATACATCAAAATCTTGATGCTGGATGTTTCACAGATAATTGAAGTAGTTTGCTGCAAGATGACTACTCTCCAGTCCACTTTGTACAACCATTTTATTAGCTCAAAAAATGTAAGAATTGATTCAGTCATTCTTATTACGTAGCGTAATATATTTAAGTTAGATTTATATACAATGCGTACCTCTGACTGCAGCTTAAAAGAGCACTTGCTGAGAATGCAAAGCAAACCAAAGTTTTGGCTTATATAACAGCTCTTAAGAAGCTCTGCAATCATCCAAAGGTAAAAGTCTTAGCATCATCGATTTGCGCTTAAGTTTCTCCAATATTTTTCTGAGTCATCTTTGTAACATCTTACAGCGCCATTATCATGTTCTCCTATTAAGACTCTAGTTTTATAAATTTCAGTGGTCTATGATCTATTTGATCAACAAAATCTTTTTCATCATTTTTTCCCATTTATGTTTAATGATAGCCCTATTCTTTTTCTATGTAGCTAATCTACGATACAATAAAAAGCGGCAGTCCTGGAACTGTTGGGTTTGAGAATTGCTTAGAGTTTTTCCCTGCAGAAATGTTCTCTGGGAGGTAGGCTTCTATCTGTAGTTCAATTCATTGCATGTTTGCATGTGTGTCACTACTAGGGATCTAAAGGGAACTATCCTTTCAGATCTGGAGCATGGACTGGAGGTGATGGTGCCTGGGTCGAGCTCTCTGGGAAAATGCATGTTCTCTCCAGACTTTTGGCCAACCTACGTCGGAAAACTGATGACCGCATTGTCCTTGTATCAAACTACACACAGGTATGCTGAAAATTCTTAATTTGGGTTAGATATAAAAGGGACAGTGCATAATTTTGGTCATAGAGAATGAAGTGTGAAATGCCCCCACATGGATTTTGAACAGATTCAGCTGCTGGTTGTCACTAGTGATGTTATTACTGGCCTAAATTTCATTATGGATGTTGCAAATTTTTTTGAATTAGTCTTTACATAAGCTATGTGTTATGTTATCCTGATTTCTATGAACCATCATACTTTGTGGAATTTTTGCATGTGATACTGGATAAGCTAAAGAACTCCTTACCCTGATTTGTCTATTTGTAACCAAAAAGCAACTCTTTATTACAAACATCAAGAAGTGAATTATGTTTGTTGTTTGATTGTATAAAATGAACATGATGGTGTGTTGCATATATATAGCAATTGAAATCCTGTCTAAGTATACAATAATCATAGCCTGCACCTTTTTCACCAGACATTGGATCTTTTCGCTCAACTCTGTCGTGAAAGAAGGTATCCGTTTCTGAGGCTGGATGGATCAACAACAATCAGCAAGAGGCAGAAGCTTGTTAACCAGTTGAACGACCAAGCAAAGGTACATGAGCTTATCTATTTGTGCTCTTGTTTCAAACCTGAGTGTAACCTGATTTGACTTTTGGCTTTTGTAGGATGAGTTTGCATTTCTCTTAAGCAGCAAGGCGGGTGGCTGTGGATTAAATTTAATAGGTGCTAACCGACTTGTTTTGTTCGATCCCGATTGGAATCCTGCCAATGATAAACAAGTAATTACCATCCTAACTTCCCCTTAGATATGTTTGAAATCAATCTTGAAGAGATGGTGGATTGTGCTTTACATGCATTATTTTGATGTCTAAACAGCTGCGGCTAGAGTTTGGAGAGATGGGCAAAAGAAAAGAGTATATGTCTACAGGTTTCTTAGTACCGGAACTATTGAAGAAAAGGTACTGCATAACACCAACATAACTAGCCTAATCTTTTACTCAATTTTCCTCGGGGGAGTAATTGTTTACTCAGATTCATATTGGTTTTTTATGTGGTACATTGGTAGGTTTACCAGCGCCAGATGTCAAAAGAAGGGCTTCAAAAAGTTATTCAGCATGAACAGGCGGATAACAGCACGAGACAGGTCCTTGATGGAATGTTATATGCTTCATCTATTAGTTATTTTGTGTCTAATGCTTGAATATCAACCACAGAATCTTTGATTTTACAGGGGAACTTACTTTCCACAGAGGATCTACGAGATTTATTTTCCTTCCATGGGGATGTTAGGTATGTGTTTCTTCTGAATTCAGGAAATATGTTGTGCCAACTCAGACATGGTTTCTTCTATCCCCTTTCTGGAGACAGATTTTGCACCTCAAGATTATATGCATTCCAATGGTTTACTCAAAGCCTTTTTCCTGGTAATGTGACTAGGTCTGAAATCCATGAAAAGATGAGCTGCATCCGGTGCCAAAATGATGCCTCTGGTACTGAAAACATCGAAGAAAGAAATGAGAACAACGGTGATGGCAATGCTTGCCAGATTGACATTGACCAAGAAGACATTGGTGGATTTGCAAAAGATGCAGGATGCTTGAACTTGTTAAAAAACTCCGAGAGACAGGTCCCTTCTTCATCAGTTCTACCGTCAGCTACAAACTCTGCTCAAGTGCTCATGTCTCTTGCCTTCCGATTAATCTAAAAAGCTTATTTTTCCTGTGAATATTCTCAGGTGGGCACTCCATTGGAAGAAGATCTAGCTAGCTGGGGTCATCATTTTACCGCAAAATCCGTTCCAGATGCTATACTGCAAGCTTCAGCAGGTGACGAGGTGAGTTGTCTCCGATTTTTTTTAATCTAATCCATCATAAACTCTCCCAATGTCTGATTTATCGAAAAGCCAATAGTTTTACAGGCTTTGTGATAACTAATTTCATGGTCTATTAAAAACATTGCAGGTTACATTTGTTTTCACAAACCAGGTAGATGGGAAGCTCATTCCCATCGAATCAAATGTTAGTCCGAAACTAGTGGAATCCGAAGAGCACAATCGGAACCAAACTGTAAATAAACGTGCGTTTAACAAACCACAACAAAGACCTCGGGAACCGCTGCAACCTTTATCTCTCAACGATACCACAAAAAGAGTCAAGTTGTCTACTTATAAGCGTTTACATGGCACTAGCAACATTGTTGATGCTCAGATTCAAATGTCTCTACAAAGACCTAATCAAGTTTCTGTAAATCATGATGATGATTTTGTATGAGATTAAAGTTTTTGAACCTCGAGATCCATCATTGGGCTTGAAGTTTACTCCATAAATGACTATAATGGATTTATGATGTGGGAATGCTAGCTGGAGTGTTCCCTTGAGGTTATAAGTTGAGGGGACAGATTTTGATGGATTTATGTGGGCATTTGTATTTTCCCTCGTGAGGTTCATTAGACTTATATATAGTACTCGACGTGATATGGTGTACTATAGTTAGGGATGTTTAGAAGATAAAAAGCATGCATATTTTATTTATGAAAGGTAACTGCCAATATCGATCCATGAACATATGATTAGACCAGTCGAAGCCCAAATTTTGAAAAGTCATGACCGAACCGGATAGTTTAGATCCATCATAAATATTGGCCTTTCACCCTTTCGTCCTCATATGTAGAAAAACTAAATGATAGTATTACTTTAGGGTGGGTTAGTCATTTTTCTATTGTTTTTTTCTCAAGGATCCGGAAATTAGTGTAGAATTCGGATATTAAAACAGAAAGTAAAGACATAATAATAATTCGACGTGTTTGTTTGTCTTTTTGTTGGTGATCAAGGACTTAAGTGTTAAGAAATCAGAGATTAGTGAGGTGAAAAGCTAGTTTATTTGTTTAAGTAATAACAAAAATGTAAAGAGGTAATAAGTTTTAGAGGAAGAAGACAGAAGATGTAGAGAAAATTGGGGACAAGAAGACAGCAAAAATAAACTTTAGATACAGCTTACTTATCCACCACAAAAGTCCTCTGATACTATCTATATGTCTAGATTCCCTTGTCATGCTTTTTATAAATAAGTTTTTCAAAATATAAATCCTACTCTAGCTAGTTGATTGGTAATTAATTAATTCATCTCTAATTGTCGATAATATGGGGAAGTTAAAATACATTTTTCACTTAAGAAACTCGATCTGACAAAAACTTGTAGGATCTTGAATCTAAAATCTAAATGCGCATGCAATTGCACTCTCAAGGGACATGGTTTTTGCAATTTCCGTAGATAACTTTTCGTACACAACTATTATATGTCGTCGAGTATACGGTATAAAAGGGCCACGCGTCAAAGCCCTAGTTGGAGAAACGTGGGGAAATTCCCATTAGGACTGGAAGTGAAGCACGTGAGGGTCACAACAAGACAAACGTTACCAGAGTTTTAGTCAAACCCTAAAATCTGAATCCAGAAAGATAGATTTCATTTCACAATTATATGTTATTTATTTTTTTAAATATTGTTTTCTGTTTTGGGGCTTTTGGATGAGTTGAACATTTACAGCTCAGCCTCACATGGCTCTTTTGGTTCTACAGTGTTTTGTCTGCTCCTTTGCTTCTTCTGTTTGTCTATAACAATTCTATAGTTAAAGAAATGACCAAAACCTATGCTTCAGTCTGGATTATTTGAGAGAAATAGAATTACTATATTTTCTTCGATTATTTTGCATTCTCTTTCACTATCTCCATATCTTTCTAATTAGAAGATTTTCTGTTATTTCTTACTTCTGTAATTCATGTTCATGAACCGTCTTTCCAATTTAATTTCCAGATGCATGAAAGGTCTGCAGATTTGATAGAATTATTCTTGAGAGAATGAGTGGGAGAGGAATTAGAGAACACTTGCGAGTGCATAATAGTGCCGATCGAGTACGTGAAGTAGCAGCGGATAGTTAGGCGAAATTTAATCGTATGAGTTATGATAGTATTTATTTATGAATGACCAAATGCAAGAATAAACAAATGTCTCAACAGTTACTTGCGCATTAGCAGTATATCAAAGTTAATGCAATTTATAAGATAAGAAATTATAGGGAAACGATGCGGACAAGGTGGACTATGTCGGTTAATAGAGTTCCACACTTTATATCGAACTAAATCTAGAGAGACAACAGAAGAGTTCATAAAAATGCAATGCAATGAATCTAATCATCTATATTATGAACGAACGACAGATTTATAAATGTTAATTATGATTTCAATACCTCATTGAATTCGTAAACCTTTTTAGAAATAAAAATAATACTCCATAATGATGCCACTTTGTTTTCTTATAATTGATGCCATCTTACGTAATTTCTTTTATTTTATCTTTTTTTTTCACCCGTAATCTTGATATCAGTGCAACTGCAAACTATATATTCTTAACACTTTCTCTTATATATATAGCTATAATAATATACAGTATGATATTTAAATCTTTAAATATATAAATATAATATACTGAAAATAAATGGTCTGAAAAGAAATATAAATAAATTATAACGAAGTACTAACTATAACTAAATTGCTAAATGACGTTCGGTTTAGTGAATAAAATAAATTTATTATCTGGTCAAAACTGTCGAAATCAGCTTTATACAGTAACTAGAGAGATTGTTTGTCAAAAAAAAAAAACAAACAGTAATTAGAGATTGAAAGTTTGAAACGATAAAAGACTGGTTTGAACGTTGAATGCTACTACTACTCTCTGTCTTTCTCACTATGTCGAAGTTTTTCACAGATTTTGGCTATGTTTCCACTTGCTGTTAAAAAGGATTAAGTTAAACTTAAACACTAACGAAGGTCTTCCACATCCATTTTATACTCAAACCATTTTAGAAAACTGAATTCTATCCTAACATATAAATATTGGTTTCGTGTACTAATTTCCTTCATTCAAGCCATAGAGAAAGATACCATATTTACGGCGCATTAATGCTTCAACCAATACATAAATGTATATGCTTATAAACAAAATGTCTTGATTGTCGAAGCTAATTGACTCGTCTTTTTTTTTTATCCACGAAAGAGAAGTCAAAACTATAATTTAAATAAACTCAAATTCAGTGAATCGGTATTAATTAGCCAGTATTAATCTGTATATTACAATATGAATCTGTATTAAGAAAATAAAGAAGAAAAAAAATAGTTTAAAGAAAAATATGAAATCCACATGGATGCCCACCAATCTCATATCTATAAAATGCAAAACATGTGGCTGCATGAAGCTCCCAAAGACTAGCACAAAGGAAGAAACACACACTTACTGAGATAAAGAGTAA
>NC_025685.1:8821176-8825844 GCF_000633955.1 Camelina sativa | reverse complement strand
AGAGAGAGAGAGAGAGATGGCTAATGCTGTAGAACAATCCTCATTGTATTCTTCATCCTTTGTAGACGCAAGAATCTCATTTTCCAATGATTTTGCAGACGGTACTAATCATAGTAGAAGCCAGCTTCAAGAGACAATATCAAGAGCACATGATCAGATGAAATACAAAGAAGCTCCTGTTTCGTCTGATTTCAAATTCAATGTCGAAAACTTGGGTTTCACTTCTGCGGCTGATGAGATCTTCTTCGGTGGAGTTCTGTTGCCACTAGAGAAAACTACTCAGAGGAAAGTGACCACACTTAGGGAGGAACTAAGTGCTCAAGACTCTGACCGTACCATCTCAAAGGGATCTCGTAATTGGTGGAAGTTAGGTCTTAACAAGTCCAAGAAAGTCCATTCCAATAACGTTAACTTCCATCTCCCACACAAATCTCAGGTATAGCACATTTAATTATTGATTAATTGAACACTTCTTGTTTTCTAAGTTGTAACATTTGATATTAAGAAAAGATGTTTTATTCTAATATTGTATGTAATCTTTTCTATGTATATGTTTTGTTTTGCAGAATTGTCTTGCAAGTATATTGGAATCTGATGACTGAAAGATCGGGCAAAGGTCAGCTAACAACTATGGCGAACTAGATGTGTAATAGTACTGATAAAAAAATATATAATCTCCTATTTTTTATTGTTTTCTTTTTCTTGTTTTTCTTGGAGTTCTCTCAAATCTTTTATGTAGTTTTTTTTCCCTATGATCATCGTTAGCTATATTATATCTCCATTGCATGCAGTATCTAAATTAACTCTCTGGTTAACACCCACCTGATAAGCTGTGGCACTACTATCACTATGTCCTAATTTTGGATAAATTAGATTTATTAACCAATTTAGTCCTTAAAAATGAAGAATTCTATAAACTTTTTTATTATTAATCGACTTAAAAAAAGAAAAAGAAAAAAAAACAATTATATAGTTCCAACAAAAATCTATGCCACTCTGCAAATTAAAATCTTAACTAATTTGACGCCAGAAAGAAAAACAAAAAATATAGCAAATATTTTATCCGTGGAAATTTAAACCACAGTCACAAATCGTGTGGCCACGTTTCTAACATAAATCATCCTCCAGACGCCTGATTAGTCAAGTCACACTCGATTTTATAATATTTTTCATGATTCAAATGAGAAATACATATACGAAAAAAGAAGACTGACAAGGCTGTTTATATATAGTTTCCTTTGAACAAACTTTGAATAAACAGAAAAAAAACTGTACACTTCCACTCATTTGGCAAACTTTGCGAAGTATATTTACAATGGAGCAAGATCGGCGAAATTGTTTATGTACAGAGACAAACTGAATGATTTTATAATGTTTCAAAGGCTTTCTTTTTTTATTCTATACCAAAATTTATCCCATCTCTATGGCTGCTTATCGATGGGCAAAAGAATGGTTCTGAGCTTTTACTCTATTTCAAACCTATATACCTGCAAGAAAAATGAAACTATGTTGATATTATCAGCAGGAGAAACAGATCGGGCACCAAAAACTCCATATAATGAGCAAACTCTTTTCTAAGAATTGAGAAACCACCCTAACAGGTAAACTTAATCCTCAATAAGTTTCGATGACTTACATGCTATATATATGTAAAATGGACCTCACACCAACATGGAGAATCTGTAGCAAACATATAACAACACAGCGTATCAAGTGATTAAAGCCAGGTTTGTTTCTCAAACTGCTAGATGAATATCCGCAATTGCAATAACTAATCTGATAAGTTGTAAGAGTATTAGACTGACCAGGAATTTTACCTGGGTTTATCGGTGTTGGTCCTGCTTCCTTTGTTTATCGGGGCCTAAGTACTTTTCCATGGATTCCTTTTTATGTTCAGGATCAAGACTGAAAAAAAAAAAAAGAATCCACATGAGTCTTTATTACTTTGCAAATAACAGATTTTTCCAGCCGTATTTCCAAATTTCTAATATGAACCGACCTATTTCTGATGCCAACAAGAGCACTATGTACAGCTCTAGCACAAGCTGAAGCAGGTGCTATAGCAGCTGTTGGAACTCCCTGAACAACTGTTGCAAAAGCTGATCCAGCTCCGTCTCCACGTTGATACTTCTTCAGAGGTGTGCGGACTAATGCAGAAGCTGTCTTTCCTATTCCATCACCAATGCTCTCACATGCCTACAAAACCTCGGCAATGTAAAATATATGATACAGGAGCAGAAATGCAGGACATGTATAGCCTTCACACTCACCTTAAGCATGCCTTGCTTAGCATTTCTAGGCTGATTTTGTCTAACATTTGTCTTCGTTTTGCCTTGGGGTTGTGGCAATGATGGTGCACTTGCAAATATATATTCTGCTCTCAATAAAATATCATGAGCCCCAGCTGCCAAGTGAACACCAAGTCCAACAGCTTCCAGTGAGATGCTTCTGAGAAATGCTATAGTACCTGAAAACAGTTACAGCTCCATAATGCATATTATAGAATAAAACATAATATAAACTCCTGGCAACCAAAAATGGATAGTATCAGAAACATGATCATGACCTGACAGCGTTGATGTGTAATAATTTGGCCACAGCAGCAGATGCCATGCATCTTGCTTATGAGAGGCAATTCTAGTATCAACTATATAAGAAGTTTTCAGGTTTCCTAATCATGGTCAGAGGGCTACCAGCTACTGTCATTAACCCTTGTTCTAGAGGAATGAGGGTCTAGAAAATATATTAACACCAAAAGAAACTTTAATGAACTTCAGTTTTGTAAGTGGCTTCAACCGTTGTAATATCATATATGATTCGAACAATGCCTTAATAGTGCACTATAAGTAGCTTAGTTTCTGATAACAGAAAGAAACGGAAAATAATAGTGAAATTTGAGAATTCAGCATCTTGGGTTTTCAAGTCTTACCTCTTTGAACTCCCTTCACTAGCCTTCGATCTTTCCTGTAACTTTCAACAGGTGATGAGACTAGCTTGGCAGCAGCAGCATAAAGAGCAGCAAGTGATCTTACTGTTGGGATCCCCTTTAACAGTTGATGAATCTGAAATGCAATTATAGAACATTAAAAAGCTTGTCAGTAAACCTATAAAATGGATGATTACTAATGTGCACGACAGCAGGCTATGTGAAACAAACCTGATTCTGAGATACATCTTCCAACCATTCTCCCAGTATGGTCTCACATACATTTCCCCAGCCATAGATTCCAGCAGCATGCACATGTTTGAGCTGTAATTCAATCCCCTGCATTTGTTCCTCTGCGATGAGCAAATGATGCTGAAAAAATCTTGAAGACGCAGGTTGGAAATTTTTGTTTCTTACCTTCCATGGAACAAGGTTCACAAGCTCTGCATATTTTCCTCCTGTTAGTGCTGCTATATCAACATGATGGGGACTGTAATCAACTCGAACACTAACAGGCCATATGTCAAATTTCTGCGAAATGAATTTCATGAGTCAGATACTTTTACAAATAATTCATAGCATATTTCCTTAAAACTTCTAATTACAAGAGCACCAAGGTTTAACTTCAGCTGAGTGACATCACATATATATGTGTGTGTGTGTGTGCCTGTGTGTGTAAATATATCGAAACATCATGCCAATCAACATGATTAGCATCACATTCATCAGATCATGAAAATTCGCCCTATCATTAACATAATTATACACGTGAATGTTTCTCCTCCGCCATCATTATAGGTAGAAAGAATCTTTATTAACCTGAAAATATGGAAGAAGCGCTTCTTCTATGATATTATGTCCTTTAATAGAAGCTGACAACGTTGAACCACCTGAGTCTCCAATAGAGACAGCAGGCTTTTCTAGGCTGTTAGCTCCGAAAAAGCTGATGAGAAAATCCAGTTGACTTTGATGAAGATGTAACAGTATAGGGAGTAAAGCGATCCGTAACCTGAGAGGAAGCGGTTCATGAGGAAAAGAAAGAAAGGGTATACATATAATGCAGTAATTATTAATTAAGCCACTAGCATAAGGTCCATTTAAGTTATAACGAAACACCAATATCAATCAAAGGAAAAAAAAGTAGTAGAGAGAACATAATTCAAGTTTACTAAGAATGCATCTGTAATTTAGTTTAGCCTTACAATTTGCCAAATAAGGAACTCTTGTGGTAACTATACTGTATGAATATTACTACCTCCATGGAACATTGACCTAAATTATTTAGTATAAAAGCAATTGCCTTTTTCTTTCATAAGCATTAAGTTTGACAGTGCAGCTAATCTATAAAGATAACGAACATAACTAGGCAAATGTTTAATAATTGATAGAGTTGTTGGGAACAAAATGATTATAGTTAGTAAAAAAAAAATTGTTGAAATTTTATTGTGCATACACGTAGACCAGTGTCTATTGAAATAATAATTGTGGTCTTCATTCTTAGATATTAGAAAAAAAGTAAGTATAACACTGTAAACAATATACAAGATAGCATACCTGTTTTCCTCAAGTGGCGTCTCAGGGTCAGGTCTGACAGCTTTTAATTCCAACTTGAATGCATATGAAGAGGAATATCTTGGGTGATCTCTTGAGTTGTAATATCCAAGGACCTATAATTCAAGGGAACAAGTTAATCTATCTACCTAAGTTATTTCTAGTATATTCAATCTTATGATGATAAGAGT
>NC_025685.1:8797573-8819622 GCF_000633955.1 Camelina sativa | reverse complement strand
CAAGAATATGTTCCTCATGATCTTCCTCAGTTGCTTCTGACACATGGTCTTCTAAAATTCTTAAGGACGTGTCATCATACCACCCAGAATTTCCTCTCCTCAAATCAGTCCCAGGAAAGAATTCTCTCCCTGATGAATCCCCTTCTTGAGGTACCTCTACCTCTGACAATGGACGGAACTCAGACAAACAATAGTTTTCAATTATTTCAGGCAGGCTCTCTCTTTCTAGGAATATTTGACTGCTTTCTGAATCTATTCTAGATGATGACCCACAAAAACTGTCAGTAGAAGGTAGTTTCTCAAGAGCAGCAGGTACCCAATTAAATGGCTGCCCATGAGGTGACATATAATTATTCTGATCTTCCATAGAGTCAGACTGACATGTAGGATTGATATCAAACTGGAATGTATCTTCATTTATTTCTTCCATCAAACCAATGACCCCAGTTTCATTTCCTGACTCTAATCTCAAGTTTCTCATTTCTCCACTTGAATCGGAGCTACTGAATCTATCGTTGATATCAAAATCATTCCTAGTATTTGCCTGCTGAATGCTGTCCCATCGAGTCTGCAGGTGCACAGCTGATTCTTCCAAATCAGGAGCAAGTAACTGTTGGAGCTGGGTGGCCAAGCGAATCAAACCAGAAGTCGTGTCACTGCAAGTTTCAATTATTAAGTGAGATTTTGAACACTCTAACTCCCAAAGGCCATTTTCAGAGTTAGTCCTTAGAGTTGCTTCAATTAGCGCCACATTAGCAACTTTAACATAGCCAGTCTCATGAAGATGCTCTGAACTGTACATTCCATCAAGTTTGCTACGGTCCAAATCTACAGACAGAAGAAGCCCAAGATCTTGAATCCTGATTGTATAATCATTGCTTATGGAATCAACCAGACTTTTCTTCGAGAGGCTAAAAGAAGATGCTGCTACNATCTATCGTTGATATCAAAATCATTCCTAGTATTTGCCTGCTGAATGCTGTCCCATCGAGTCTGCAGGTGCACAGCTGATTCTTCCAAATCAGGAGCAAGTAACTGTTGGAGCTGGGTGGCCAAGCGAATCAAACCAGAAGTCGTGTCACTGCAAGTTTCAATTATTAAGTGAGATTTTGAACACTCTAACTCCCAAAGGCCATTTTCAGAGTTAGTCCTTAGAGTTGCTTCAATTAGCGCCACATTAGCAACTTTAACATAGCCAGTCTCATGAAGATGCTCTGAACTGTACATTCCATCAAGTTTGCTACGGTCCAAATCTACAGACAGAAGAAGCCCAAGATCTTGAATCCTGATTGTATAATCATTGCTTATGGAATCAACCAGACTTTTCTTCGAGAGGCTAAAAGAAGATGCTGCTACCAGACAGGCAACCCATGGATCACTTACTTGATGTAAATGATCTGTATTCTCATGGTGGGGTTCATAGCTTAGACCAACATCAACCAAATTCAGAATAAACGAGGAGCCACTAGACGGGCTGGAGTTTCTCTCTTGAGAATTTGTTTCAACTTCAAAAGTGAAAAAAGAAGTAGCCACTTCTATCCAATCCATGCGTCCTCCTATGGCAGAGACCGTACAGCCCCTGACAGATACTGCTAAATAATCTTCACAAATTCCTGGTTCATGCAAATGCAGAATATCTAAGCCAGCAAACCTTGACGACAATGCATTTGAACCTCCTCCGTTACCGCGCTTGATTGCAGAGTTGTTACATGAGAGTAAGAGCAACTCCTGATCAGGTAGACTTGTGACAGAACCCCATAATGTACCTTCCCGATGGGTTAACCAAAAGAAATCAGCACCAGAGATACTGCCGAGATTTGAGACGGACATAAGATTTACTTTCTGAACCCTTAGGTTGAGCTGAATCCATGATCCAGGAAGCTCAATCTGAAGCTGATTTTTAATGTCCATTTGTGGTTCTGGCCTAACCAAGATGTCAATAGAATCACATTCAACAACGAGAGACGTTTGACACACAACAGATTCCTCTGTTTTGTCAGCTGTATTGGTTGCCATACGTGATAGCCAATTTTTTGCCTCTTCTATGAGATTACAGAATTTACTGTATTGCCAGCTATCTAAACAGATAGCAAGTGGAAGCAAATGAACATAAAGGCAGAATGAAGAAGCCATAATTATCTCTTTCCTGGTTCGAGAGTAGATGTCTTCTAGATCTTTGGCCGTAGCAACAGCAGCAAACTCGAGGCCGTTCCCGCAAGACTTACCTGTCTGAATAGATTCTTCCTGCGTAGCCAACATCTTAGCTCTCTCTACTAACCAAGGGCCACCAATATGTCTATCTTGCCAAAACATACCAATGGTTGAAAGTTGGTGCCTAGTTCTATTGTTGGTATGCAAAATATTATATGCAGAGAATTCACCCTGCCTCAGGTATGAATTTGTTTCAGAATCTTTACGGTCAGAAGTGACCAAATAGATGCTAGCATCACCAACACTGACGCATATAGAGCGAGTAGCCGATGTAAAGTACATATCTCCTGGACTTTCTTCTTTACGCCTTTCCTTGTCAGATGGCGGAGATGAAGATAAGTCGATGACAATAAATTGCTCACCAAGCGAGTTACATAACCTTTCTGAAATGCTCTCAAAAGGGAACCACAGAATCACTCGAGCATTCCAAATTGACACACTACCTCCCAAACTTTCAGATATAGAAGAGGATGCCACCTGATTCCTTTCATGACTAATTATGGGGATAGATTCTGATACATCGTTGAAAAGCTTTACCAACATTTCTACTGAATTAAGGTTCAACCAGAATGTGGTAGGAGGTAAACTCAACGAGAATGAGTTTGATACTCTATGGCTGGATTTGGATGATTGGAACCTGACAATAAACTGAAATCCACTGCCTCCAGCAGCTATAACCAACAATGTCTTGACTGCGAAACCTTTGTTACGAAAGAGGAATCCATCAGAAACTATCTCGCTTAAGCTTTCGGAGTCAGCATGCATATGCGACGAGGCAAAGGGAGGAAGACTAGTCTGAACCTTGGCTTGTAAATCCTTAATCAAACGAGTCTGATATTTAGCATTAGCAGTGTCAACAACATTTCCAGCTTGAAAATAATCGGCGATCTCTATGCTGTTCACTTCACCTTCTAGCCTCATATCATGAGGGCAAACCTGTTGACCTTATTGAATGTTTTAAGTAACTCGGGGGCATATACTAGTGAGGAGATTAAATACAATTCATCAAGGTAATTACCTGAAAAGAGACAGAAATATCTCTGAGTTCTGCACCCAAGTAGTGTATCTGCGTGGAAACATCCTTCCAATTGTCTTCATCTTGGAAAAACAAAACTACCGAAACTCCAGCAAAGAATACTTTACAACTTGTTTCCACATGTTGTTGTTCTGCACATTCATGAGAATAGCATATAGCTTGTTACTATAACGACTTACACTGTTTGGCATCACTAGCTAATGGATTGATTTAAGCATAAAGCTTGATGGTATATAGGGTAGCAGACTAGCAGTAATAAAATCTAGAAAAAACAAGAAATAACCTAAGATCACAAAACAAGATTAACACCGGCATAGGAAGCTTACATATATTTGGTGATAACACATACCAATATGTTCAATGCACAATTTTAAACAAATTCAAGAAAATATTCTTACCAGAAGGAAGAAGCAAAGACCCAGAAGCAAGGCTCGATGCAGCATTGATTGCTGTGAAGACAGAAGATGTCCAATTCCACATCCCTTGGCTTCCAAAAGCTGATTGGTAACTCCTCATGGCATCAAAACATTCAAAAAACTGGTCCACACTGTAGGAAACAAGAAGAGATAACACAAATACGTCAATTCAGTTAAATAAACATAAAGGTAAATTCATATCCAGATTGTGATGAAAGATTTTGAAAAAAAACAGTCAAGTAAGAAAAAATACAATATCTCTAAAAGACTTGAGAAAAATAAGAAATATTATGGTAGAGACATGCTTTATACCTTGCCCCAATATCTACTTCACCATCCACTTCTTTCTTGCTGAAAGAAGATGGAAACCAATCCGGTATAAACTGTAAGTCAGGTGTAGTATCAGGCTCTAATTCTTGGCCACCTGACGAGGATAATGTAGCTGGAGGCGTTACTATTACATTAGTAGGTATTGTAGGTGAATCCGTAGATGGATTAGAACGAGAAACTGAGGGGAAACCATCCGATCCGAAACTTGTGAAAGCCTTCCACATTTGTAAGAACCATCTAATTGTAGACGGTTGAAATCGTAGTTCAAAAGGATCAATACAAATATCAGCATCCACCTTGCGAATATCTAAAGAACCGTTCTTCCAGGGTATACTAAAATTCAAACACCCTGAAAAGCCACCTCCTTCGCCTGTCATGATCAAAGTCACACCACTAGATGTTTTTTTACCACAAGTTTTGTCATCATCATCACCATCCATATTTAAAAGCTCTACAACAGCTCCTTGAAACTTCACACAGTTTGCAAGTCGATTAATACCGAGGATGTTATCAGGAGAAACTTCATTAGCCGAAACATGGTCCTCTGAAATTCCACACTCTATTTCTGTCATTCTAAGTACCAATGTTGGCCGAGGGCCAGCTTCACTCTGATCTTTGCCAAAGTCAGAATCAAACGCTATGATCAAATTCTTAATTTTGACATGAAAACTTGTAAGAAACCATTTCACTATCTTGGCAACCGTCTTAACGCCTTCATGGACATCAATAGAGGCAGATTTCGCAGCGTTCACAAACATCTCATTGTCATGCTTTCCTAGTTCAAGACGAACATTCTGTGAATCTTCTCTGGTAGAGGCAGAGGTGGTGGCTTCATTAGAAGATGATGCATTACTTTCCAAACGTGGTGCGAGAACGAGTTCAAGCTCATCAACCTCAACTTGACAACCATTGGTCTTCCAAGGCATTTTGACTAACAAAGATCCAATTGAGCCTTCCTTTATGAGCAGCGGAGCATCAAACTGGATTCAAAGATAAGATATGGGGATGGGACAGTCAGAATTGGTTCCTTTCACATCTTTTCAGCAAATTGATAAGAAAATCAAAGTATGAATTCCAAAACAATATAATCACAAACCCCATAAACATTTCTCAATATACAATAATGGAGCTACAACTCTATAATTAGTCTTGCATTCATCAACTGAGAACGGTCTTTTGATCATCAGGAACTAAAACCACTACCAATGGACTAAATCTCCCTGGATTGAACTACAACTACACCATCCTCAACATAAAACAGACTTCTACTCCAGAGCCAAACACTAACACAGTTACCCAAAATTCCAGAATTCCATAATCTAAAAAGCGAAAAAACAAAACGGAGGAGAGGAGAGAAAAAACAAACCTTGTCATTCAAATAGTCAACGTTGATAGCAAGATCGCAAAGCTGAATAGAACCATCACGAAGCTGGATATCGAGTTGATCAAGGTCGATGTCACCAAGTATGAGTTTACCCAATTTCTTCTTCAACAAGAATTTGACAACCCTCTTCACCGCCCACCTCGAGAAAGCTTCCTCCGCGGATTTAGCAATGTTCCACGGAAACACCATCTTTGTTTTGGTTTTAGTCCAACAAGACCTTTTTAATTTTTGTTTTGGGATTTTGATGAAAACTTTTTAGGGTTTCTCTGGGGATGGTGACATCAAGTTTTCGTCTCGTGATTGATTGCGGAGGAGAGAATTAGAGAGAAGGAAGCAAAAAGTTTTTAAGAGTAAAAGAGACTTTGGCCGTCGTCGTCGTCTCTCTCTCTCTCTCTCTACGGTTTTTGCTTTTCCGTGTGGAGGAATCAGTTTCGTCTCTTCTTCCTATCTCTTTCTCGTGTTTTATTAACCGTACCGTACCGTACCGGGTATGTTGTGTACCAATTTGTGGCGGTGGTACTATTGGTAACAAAAACCCGGTTCTCACTCCTAATTTCAATTTGGTTAGGTCCATTTGTTTTCGGTTCGGTGCGACTTCACTCTCAATTCTCTTTCTTCAAGTTTTGTTTTTTATCTTTCCCTTATCCAAATCGTATATTATAAACTATCAAATCATATAAAATCAACGTAGCTACCAAAAATATTAGCCGTAAGTAACGTTTCCATGTTTGTCTCCATTACAAGACAAAAATAAACCCCAATCCAAATGTTTGTCTCCATTACAACAACTTGTTAGTTTCTTCCTTTTCTTCGAAATCACAATTCAACCTTTCAAGTTCAAACTCTACTTTCTTCCTGCACACATCAATTCACAACTTTAGCTTTTCATCTAATCAAAATTATCAAGTTTAGCAAAGAGATTAGTTGAGACATTGTTTACCTCCTCTTTTTCTTTTACCACTGCTTCGCAACGATTTAGCTTCTGAAACATTCTCTTCTTGTTTCTCGTTTGATTCAATATCATTCTCTTCATCCCCATCTGAATCATTGTTTTCATCATCATTTACCCTAATGATATACACCTGAACAAGCAATATGTTTCAACATTAATGCTAAAAGTATCTAACTAGCCTATGTTTCAACAAAAACAGAGATCTTTCAAATTTACCACTTTACCTTGAACGTTGTTGGGGCGATAAGGTGAAAGACGACAGCATCTCCATCGACTAACTGATGATCAATGGAGAAACCTCTCCAGCCTCCGCTAAGACCGGTCTTCGCCGCAAGGTATTTCGCCACAAACTCCTCATCTTCCTCGTCAACTAAAGTCATCATTTCATCACGTTTTGGCAGATATGTCTTGCAAAAATGAAGCGGCAAGCCCTGGTTTAAGAAAACATATGAATTTTTTTTTGGAGTTTACACCTACTAGGGCTAAGTATCAGACACTCCTTGAGTCATTTAACATTCAAGTTTCTTCACCTACCATCCAAAATCCTCCGGTGACGTGTGATTGAAGCATTGGTTTGACAAAGCTAGGGAATTCTGGATCTAAGCTTGACTGAAGCGTCTCTGCCCTGTCGATTGCATACATTCTTGCCTCGTCCGAAGCATATACCCGGTTCAGCAGATTTCTTCTTTGACAGCTCCTGCAAAGCAAAATACATACAACTTATACTGAAAAGTGAACTAACATCAATTGGTTTTAGAGAAGTTATGTTAATAGTATATAGAGTGTGGTGGATTGGTAAACCTTCTTGGCCTCTCCAGTGGTTCTAGCCCAAACTGCGAATAAGGATCAAGATAACTCTGATAAATGAGTAATGAGAGAAACAACTCACGAAAACTAGGATTTTCATTCAAGATTTTCTTATTCTCTAAAAAAAATATAACAACAGACCATTCCAAAAACAGACTCACTATCTATCTCGGTACATATAAGACTATCTTCCACAAAAGATAAAGCATCAAACCCACAAATTCGTCAAGTAAAGATAAATGGTAGAGAAAAAGACCTCTTTGTAACTTGGAGGTGGACCCTTAGCACGGCTAGATCTCCTGATCTCCGAGAAATCCACGGGGGTACGCATCGTCCTTGTCTTTGACTACATTTCCAAACAAAATGGGTTTAATTCCATTAAAAAAAAATGAAGAAATGAGAAGAGAAGAGAACTGAAAAGTTACTGGAGAGGGCTTAGGAGAAGAAGAGACGCGAAGAGATTGAGCAAGCTTGTTGAGATTAAGCTCCCCCATTCTCTTCTTGTTCTCTTCCACCCTATTCAAACGAATCTGCTCATAGCTTAGCTCCGATTCCACCATTTTCTTAGGGTTCCGAATCAGAGATAGAGATAAACGAAGGAGAGAAAGAGAGATCGAAGTGTTTTGACTCTTGAATGCGCTAGAGAGTGACCGTTGGGTTTCTTATTTCACCGCTAGTAGTATATTTTTACTTCTCCATTTTCATTTTCTTTTATCTAATAATAGTCTTAATCATTGCGTCTAATCAAACAAATTGAAATTTCAAATTATCAACAGTGGCAGTTCTGAGTGAGCACTCCATCGTGATACGTGAAGGGTATGGGCTTTTATTTTCGGATTAATATTTTTCTTTTCATATGTTTAAAAGAAAACCATATGATTTGAGCGGTAACGCTTTACACTAGAAAACTGAAAAAGGTGTCTCTATCCACATTCAAATCAAATGAATCTACGAAGACAAATCATTTGGGTTACTAAGGAATAAAGAAACAAACCTGAGACTTTCCCTACACAGCTAGCTTAAACCAGAACAAAGGCTAAAATGATCCCATGTTCCACAGTTGATGCTATATAACTCTAGTTAGATAATGAGTTTTTTTTTTCTTTCTAATTGGATAGTGTCATTTCTGTATTTTAATATCGCTTTCGCAGAATTTCCAAGATCCATCTTCTTGCTTCTTCAGCTTATAGCGGATCTTGTAAGTGCTACAGGTAATTTACAAAACGCAGTATCAGTGAAGAAGAGCTCAGTCCAAAAGTAACCGAAAGCAAAAAAAAATTTACCTGTAATATTTTGCGTTTTTAGGCTGAGATTCATCAACTAATTCTGCTGCTTCCTCTAGAAGGGCCTCGATTTCTGCAGTCTCACCAACGATACCATCTTCGAACATGTGTGCTTGCAAAATCTCTAGATGAAGCAAAACGAATCTCCAATAACAGGATTTAGCTTTTGCTGTTTCTGCCAACGTTTGCCACTGCAATCCACGTTACCCCCAAAAAAACATTGACGTTCAATTTTTGTAAACTAACTTAAATAAGGAAAGAAATAGAGTAGATGTACAGAAACAGTAACCTGGACAAGCATAGATTCATCAAGGACTTCGGAAAGGCTATAAATCTGGTGTGTTGGTCCAAGAGCTTCAGCCTTAGTATTTTCCCACTGTCTCACAAGTTCTTCGGCGTCTTCTGTAACCATAGGTCTCTTAAGCACTTCTGACGCGGAATGAGACAATGATGTAGCTGATAGACCAGAGCTTTTCAGATACAAGGCATCTGAATGTTCGCCATGATTCGTCTTTAACATGTCCAAGAGCACTTTGATGTTGCCCGCGATACCATTTCTATTCACAGAACCAAGGTTTCTTCTGAAGTTCCCAGACTCTCTTTTACACAGAAAAGAATCTGATTCTGAATGCGGCCTTGCAGAAACCCATATAGGCAGACTCTGTAGTCTACCAGACCTAATTCCTATTAGTTTTAGAGAGAAGAACACAGTGCAACCCAATAAAGCAACAACAGATACCCTTCCGATCAAACTGCTTTGAGAGAGCCAATCACCCCATATTTTTTTTTGTTTTACACCAAGGCTCCTCTTCAGTTGCACTGATGGCATACTGGCACCGCTTTCATCAATATTCTTCGCTGATACCACTGGGCTCTGCAAATCTGATGGTGTCAACTGCTCGACAGCTGTATATAGATGTTGTGACGAGTTCATGAACTGCGTAGTCGAAAGTGGTCTTTGGTTTGTCTTGTGATTAATGATCGAAGGTGATCCCATTTTCTTGTTCTCTGGATATTTCTTTTCAGCCCGAAAAAAATTCGCCTGCAGAAAGTTGTAAATATGAATATCTTTCTGCTTAATTATAAAACTGCTACACAGAAGTTCCAAGTTCCAGTGATCTGACTCTTACCAAAGATGGTGAACAACCCCTTGTGTCTGGAAAGTTAGCAAGAACAGACTCCGTTAGCCACGCTTCCTGGTCAATTTTATTAGGTAGTGTGTATGAAGGTCGATATCAATCTTTTTGAAAAAATTCAGCGCTGGAGAAGAGATGAACATACTTGCATAATTTTCAAATTAAATTTAGTGCATGAACCCAAGGGCTTACTCAGCAATATCAAGGATTAAGCATATGCACAACTAACCAGAAAAAGAGGTTAACGGCAGGCATAAACAATGCTGTAAAAGCACTAAAAGCATAATCTATGACTTTGACTACCATCTACTCAACTATTTATTTTAATTTTTTCAATTAGTGCTGAAACATAGCTCAGCCTTACTCATATTCCACTAAAGTTGATTATGCCATTTACATTTACATCAAGCATAGGAGGGTGATTCACCCGTAGAGGAATGATTACGTTTGCTCTAGTCCTAGAAACATATGACACAAATATTTGGTAAAAATCATAAGGTTTACCAATGATGTAGTAGCAGAAGTACTTCTCGACTCTTTTCCCAGGATTGAATTACGGACGGCAGAATCTGAATTTGATTCCAGCTGCTTAAGTTTTTCAAGGGCCTCTGCCTCGGAACCCTGTGCTATCCAACATGTAGGTCCAGTAGCACTTAACTAAATGAACAACGCATGGATCTTTCGAAGCAAATGAACTTGAAGTAAATAAGATGCAATAGCATAGTTAAAAGGGAAAAAAAGAAAGCAAGAGGAAAAACCTGTTTTAAAAGAAATGAGCAAAAAGCTTCTTCAAATTTCAGATCAACACCTTCTGATGTTATGAGACATTCGCATATATTTTTTGCTTTATTAATCTACACAAGCATACTGAATGTTATGCTTTATACGTAGATGGAACAGAAAAGAAATGGACCACTTGGTTTAAATTTAACAAATGGAAAGAAAACGAGATATACCGTATCATTTTGCTTGCCTGAAAATCCAACAGCGATATGAGCAAGCAACACCATGTAGAAACAACTAAAATCAATTACCCCTCTTTGATTGTGGGATTCGAGTGATTTTTTATTTTTCCGTGTTATGGCTAAGTCATCCCATGGAAGAAGACCAACAATCTCTGTGGCCAATAACCTGCCAATTGCCTGACTCAGAAAGCATGGCCAGTCTTGAATTTGACATGAAGCTTCAACACTAAGACCCTGTCTGAGCAGTTCGCGTAGCGCTGAAATTGCACCTCGTCTCCTCTCTGCATTTTCTGGCGTGCGAGGCAGGCCCAGTAGATCCAATGTGCATGGTGGTGCAAGCTCCTCTAGTGACTCCTCAATCTGAAAATTTCATTTAAATCCCTTAAAACTCAATATGCTGGTAAATGATGCCTCTGGACAATATGAAGCTCCCTAACATGATTAAATCTACAGTAAGGCATGATTTTGCACTTTTCACATAATCACATTCAAGCCAGAACAGAACAAAAAGAAAACACACAGTAGCTTTATCTATACTGATGCAAGACAGTCGAACCTATTACCTGAGTTAACAATGCAAGTTTCCCAAGAGTGACTTCACTCTTCAGAAAAGATTGAGCACGAGCAAGAGCTTCAAATCCTTGAGAGACCTTGTTAGCCTCGAAAGCAGCCTTGGCAATTGCACACTTCATGGAAAAAAACATATTAGAGTTAGAGATAGAAGAAGCAGAGATTAGTGAAAGGTGGTAAGTAGTTCCCATTCCTAGTTCATTTGATTTTACCTCAGCAAGTGCCATAGATAAAAATATATCATGAATATATGGCTTCGAATCAAGGTTCCTGAGAGCAGCCCGGCCAATATCCAGCACGAGTTTTTCTTGTCCAACCTGAAACATAGTAGCTCACATCAACGCTTTATTTTCTATCCAAAAATTATTTTCCCTTAACATAAAAAGCTAATATCACAACATTAAGAAAAAACAAATTTCCCCTTAAGTTTCATAGAAGAAGAGACAAAATTGCATTAAGAAGACGAAGGGTGTTTGTAGAAATGATAAACTAATGAAGAAAGAGATCAGTACAAAACATTTGCAGGGACAAAACCCAATTCCAGCTCAGTGGTTACCTCCTGAAGAAGGCATAGAGCACCAGGCAACCATGTCCACGGAATTCTGAGAGGAGACCGAGGAGCAATCTTTTCTTTTAGGTTACCAGCATATTCTGGTTCAAAAAGAAGTTTGTCCCTAATATCCATGAGAAGATCCTGCACATTAGGATCATTAAGACAAACACATCAAGAAAGTGACGCCACTACTGATAAATTGTCAGATTCTATGGAGCACTAAAAAACAGAATCAAGCTAACCTGGCGAGCTACAGCAGCCTCCATAGTATAACCCTCTTCAGCATCAGCTTTTTTCAGATTTATAACCGACTTCACAACCTCGTCTTTCTCAGCTTGATCAGAAACTCCAATAAGCTGCAAATTCAATACCATTAACAACAGTAACATATATGATCCTGAAATATCATCTATCAAACAAAACGCTACGTTTCTTACATACACTCTTGTTGCCGAAATGAACTATTATACAATATAAAATTGCTATCTTATTCTGAAACTCGCCAAATCAAAACATCCCACTGATTCTATACACTAGAGACTTAATTCCCACAAAACGTATCATTCACAACCAATTTTAGAAGGAAAAAAAAGTTCCACTCGCACTTCAACGAGGAGTAAAGTACCAAATCGCGAGAAATCGAATGTACAGGGATTCTGAAGACTAAGCCAGTGAAAAACATTAAATACCTGGTAACAAGTAACCGGGATTTCGATTGTGGAAGTAGAAGCAGCGAGGGAAGAAGTACGAGACGGCGCATTGTCCACGACATGGACACCACCACCACCACCAGCATTCAACCTCCTCCGCCCTTCCCGGTGGAACTGCCGCAAAGATGAACCAGAACCCCCAAAGAATTCACCGGATTCAGAACGCACGACGAGGCAGCCTGAGATCTGAAGCTCCGGGCGATCTACGACGAAGCTGGTGCCGCGATTAGAGATTCCGCAAAGCAGACAAGAAGAAGAAGGGAGAACCGGAAATGTGTAAGCCAGTGGCATTGCTGAAACAGCTTGAGAAGACGAACGAACCCTAGAAGAAGTAGAGTGAAGCTATAATCATGCTTTATATATGTGGATTTTTCAGAGAGGAGAAAAAATTCGGGAAATTGGTCTTTGAAGAAGCCTTTTAACAGCGATTTTGCCTTATTCTGAATGTTAGCGTCTCGTCTTCTGACGATAAAGTAACCCGCTGACGAGAAGAGAGGCTCTAGCAAACCCAAGACGTGAACGAGACGTGGTCACGTGTCACGTCACGTGGATAATAGAGAAGCTTCTGGAGATTATTTTTTCTCTCTCACGCTGGGCCTTTCACACTTTTCCCAGACCTAACATTGGGCCTTTATGAATTTGTTTGGTTTGTTTCACTGAGAAAACCAAGTAAAATTTATTATTTGTGTAATTCAGATTAAATTTTGAGTTTGGTTTAAATTCAATCAGTATTATTTACCTTAGATAAAAAGACCTAAAAATTTTATGACCGGTGTAAAAATTTGTAAATTGATCATATTTATATTAATTTCACAGAACTGAAAATAAAAAAAAATCAACAAAAGAAGAGAACAAGATTTAAGATATTTTCTGGTCATAATAAGACTTGGAGGATAGCAAAGTAGGAGATACACAACACTCAAAAACACATTTGGCTATACGAGAACCACGTTTCGTTTCTTGCAAATCAGCACCTCTTTTTTTTTTATTTTTTTGTCCCAACTTAAGAAAATCAAAATGTAATTACACTCAGGACTAACCAAAGTATTCAGAAAAAAATAAAAATACCATTTTAATGAAATAGAGAATATTTATTTTACAATAATTTTGTGTGTTGTACAAGAAATGAAGTATTCATTTTTTAATTTACTTTTTTCTTTTCCTTTCTACAAGCAAAAACAAAGCACACAAAGATAAATAAAAAAAACCTCATCTCTCTCTGCCGTTGGGTTTTTATTTTTACTTAGCTTATTGCAAATCCATCCTTATATTTTTGCCTCTAGCAGTCTTCGCCGGGAATTATTTTTTTTTCCGGTAGCTATGCTCCGAACCGTCTCTTGTTTAGCTTCGCGTAGCTCGTCCTCTCTATTCTTTCGCTTCTTCCGTCAGTTCCCTCGCTCTTACATGTCTCTCACATCATCCACGGCCGCTCTCCGTGTCCCCAGTCGCAGCCTTCGCCGGATTTCCTCTCCTTCAGTCGCCGGAAGACGTTTATTCCTCCGACGAGGTTTGAGGATTCCATCCACCGCTGTTCGTAGTGTCAGTGGGCAGTTCTCTCGCCTCTCTGTTCGCGCCGTCGCCACACAACCCGCACCACTTTATCCTGGTTGGGATTTTTTTCACATATACTCTCTTTTGTTTCTTCTGTTTGAAGTTTGATTGTTGAATGATTTGTTTGTTCTCTTACTGTAGATGTCAGATTTTATCTCTTTGATAGATTAGACGTGGTTAGGTGGTGATGTTGTATTACCAATTTCACACCTATCCTTCGGATATGTCTTGTGTGAAATTAGGTTTTGAATTGTAGACAGGTGTGGAGCCTTTTCTTCTCATGCTTTGTAACTTAAACAAATGTTTTTTTTTTTTTATTGGTTTTTGGGATTCAGATGTAGGTCGAGATGAGGCTGAGAAGCTTGGATTTGAAAAAGTGTCGGAAGAATTCATCTCTGAGTGTAAATCAAAGGCGATTCTCTTCAAACACAAGAAAACTGGTTGCGAGGTGATGTCTGTGTGTAATGAGGATGAGAACAAGGTGTTCGGCGTTGTTTTCAGGACTCCTCCGTAAGTTTAGCTCATCACAATTTTCTCTTTGTATAAAGGCGACTTGAGTGTTTATTAAGTAGTCTATTTGAATTGGTACCTAGGGCTTCACTTCTGGAATTTTAACTAATCGAATTGGTCAAGTTTATTTCTACTTATCAATTTTAGTCCTATAAAAATTTGGTTAAGCCATTTCGTTTTTGGTACTTGTAAAGTGGTCTAAGCTTTGGAAGTCAATAACCTATTAGATTGCTCCACGCCTTGTTACAAAGACGATATGAGTGACTGTACATTCAGTTGATATTGACAAGGGCAACCTCCTTGTCAAAGGGATCTTAAGTTAAGGGTTGCGAAACTTTGATTGGATGTGATTTATAGATCACCGTTTTGTCTTTACTGCAGGAAGAATTCCACTGGCATTCCGCACATACTGGAACATAGCGTTCTATGTGGGTCAAGAAAGTACCCGCTTAAAGAGCCATTTGTTGAACTCCTCAAGGGAAGTTTGCATACTTTTCTAAATGCATTCACATATCCTGATAGGACCTGCTACCCTGTTGCTTCCACAAATACAAAGGTAAAATGAGCCAAATATAAAAGTCCTCCATTTGTTGTCGAGGAGCTAACCTCTTTCTTTCTGATATTGTTATCTAAATTAGTGTTTTTCTGATCACATTTCATTGCTACCTATATAGGATTTTTACAATCTTGTCGATGTATATTTGGATGCTGTCTTCTTCCCCAAGTGTGTGGATGACGTGCACACTTTTCAGCAAGAGGGCTGGCACTATGAGCTTAATGATCCCTCAGAAGACATATCTTACAAAGGTTTTATTTACCAAAGATGCCTTTTTATAGAGCTATTTTCATCTACTTAGTATTGGTATTATCTTTTCGTTTATCTGCTACTTCATATATACTCACT
The DNA here is from genome assembly GCF_000633955.1 of Camelina sativa. NCBI lineage: Eukaryota > Viridiplantae > Streptophyta > Magnoliopsida > Brassicales > Brassicaceae > Camelina > Camelina sativa. Next base: position 8,804,304 of record NC_025685.1, on the reverse strand, counting down.
CACCCTATCTCATCGTTCATGCTTGATTTCAGGTGTTGTTTTTAATGAGATGAAAGGTGTCTATTCACAGCCTGATAACATTTTGGGGCGAATTGCTCAACAGGCAAGTTTTGGGTTTTGTTTACAATAACTGCCAGTTTCTCGAGAAATCTCTTTTAGGAGTTCATTTTTGTAGTGGGTTCTAGTTGATATTGAATTGTATGTGCAGTTGATCATTTCTGATGTTTACTAATACACCTGATTATATGTGCATTACATACCATATTAGCATTGTGCATTTGTATTAGCTTTGAATTGCCAGAGATTCTGAAGCTGAAGTTCACCAAAATGTTTTAACCTTATTAATCAACTAAATGATGTAACCATTTGAATTATAAACCTATCTTTCTTGAACATGCTGCTTGGACACTTGGTACCAAAAACATTGTTAGGTAATCTGATATCATGTTTTCTCGAAATTATGGTCCTGATCAAATGACTTACAACTGTTTTCTCTTTTATTAGGCCTTATCCCCAGAAAATACATATGGTGTTGACAGTGGAGGTGATCCGAAAGATATCCCTAAGCTGACATTCGAGGAATTTAAGGTTTGTTTAAAGTCAAATTATTATGCTAGTATACTGGTATAGGAGCCGGAGCGTAATGGTATGTGTATCCTCTGATGCATAGTATATATATTTTTTTGTTATGGGAAAATTTTAGGATTTCCACCGTCAGTATTATCACCCAAGCAATGCCAGAATCTGGTTCTATGGAGATGATGATCCTGTTCATCGCCTTCGTGTCTTGAGTGGTAAGGAGTAATATCTCCTTTTGTCTTACTAGAAATGATTTTTTTATTATTTTGATTTTGTTGTCTATGTTGATTTTGAAATTCATCTTATATCTTATATGTGCAGAATACTTGGACATGTTTGAAGCAAGTCCATCTCGCGATAGTTCGAAAATTGAACCTCAAAAGTTATTCTCTCAGCCTATCAGACTAGTTGAGAAATATCCTGTTGGTCGAGATGGTGACCTTAAAAAGAAGCACATGTTGTGCGTTAACTGGCTATTGTCTGAGAAGCCCTTGGACTTGCAAACTCAACTCGCACTTGGGTTCTTGGATCATCTTATGCTGGGGACTCCTGCTTCACCACTAAGAAAAATCTTATTGGAAAGCGGTTTAGGAGAAGCTCTTGTCAGTAGTGGGATGTCAGACGAACTCTTGCAACCCCAGTTCAGTATTGGTTTGAAAGGTGTTTCCGAAGATAATGTGCAAAAGGTTGAAGAGTTAATCATGAATACTCTGAAAAAGTTGGCAGAAGATGGGTTTGACAATGATGCTTTGGAGGCATCCATGAATACAATTGAGTTTTCTCTGAGGGAAAACAACACAGGATCTTTCCCTCGTGGTTTATCACTTATGCTCCAATCTATTGTAAGTTTATATGCATTTATGCGTACGTTTCTGTCTATTCAGGTATCACTCCTTATTTGATTATTGGCTGTGTAGGCAAAATGGATATACGATATGGATCCTTTTGAGCCATTAAAGTATACGGAACCATTGAAGGCCTTGAAAACCAGAATAGCTAAGGAGGGATCCAAGGCTGTCTTTTCCCCACTGATAGAGCAGTTTATTTTAAACAACTCGCATCGTGTTACCATAGAGATGCAGGTATTCTTCTATTACAAGTTTCCCATTGCAATTTACTGTTTGTTAGGTTTCGTGCTAAAAACTAGTTTTTGTCAGCCTGATCCCGAAAAAGCTACTCAAGAGGAAGTGGAAGAGAAAAATATCTTGGAAAAAGTTAAAGCAAGTATGACAGAAGAAGATCTTGCAGAGCTAGCGCGTGCTACAGAGGAGCTGAAATTGAAACAAGAAACTCCTGACCCTCCTGAAGCACTGAGATGTGTCCCAAGTTTGAACTTAAGTGACATTCCAAAAGAACCTACTTATGTTCCCACTGAGGTAATCATTTTTGCTAGCCTTTGCTCCTGTTGTATTTCCTTACATTTTCCAAGCTTGCGAATTTTACTGATATGAAAGTTATAAACAATAGGTTGGAAATATCAACGGTGTGAAGGTTTTGCGGCATGACCTTTTCACAAATGATATTATCTACGCTGAAGTAGTCTTTGATATGGGTTCGCTGAAACATGAGCTTCTTCCGCTAGTACCACTTTTCTGGTATGATTTAAACTTTCTTATGATTTTCTTTTGAGTTTTTTTCTAAGTTTTTCCACAAAGGTGTGTGGTGGAATTGGAAATACTAATGAAGAATTTTGCTAGATTCTCCCATGCATTTTCGGTTTACTCCTGAATTTCCTGTTAACTTATATTTAAGATTCCAATGCTAACTATTCGTCATAGCTTCCTTGTAATTTCTGTGATTCGTTTGATTGGCCTTCTGTTTTGTGCCAGAAACTTGCATATTGTAGTTCTATTGTTTTTGTTCACTTAAAACAATGTTGACTGTTTCTGGTGTGATTTCTTCTTATCATAGAAAGCATAGGAAATTCATGGTGCTTGATTTTAGAAAGCATAGGAAATTTTCGTATTTTAGAAAGTAGTGATTACTTTGGCAGNGTTCCCATTGCAATTTACTGTTTCTTAGTTTTCGTGCTAAAAACTAGTTTGTGTCAGCCTGATCCCGAAAAAGCTACTCAAGAGGAAGTGGAAGAGAAAAATATCTTGGAAAAAGTTAAAGCAAGTATGACAGAAGAAGATCTTGCAGAGCTAGCGCGTGCTACAGAGGAGCTGAAATTGAAACAAGAAACTCCTGACCCTCCTGAAGCACTGAGATGTGTCCCAAGTTTGAACTTAAGTGACATTCCAAAAGAACCTACTTATGTTCCCACTGAGGTAATCATTTTTGCTAGCCTTTGCTCCTGTTGTATTTCCTTACATTTTCCAAGCTTGCGAATTTTACTGATATGAAAGTTATAAACAATAGGTTGGAAATATCAACGGTGTGAAGGTTTTGCGGCATGACCTTTTCACAAATGATATTATCTACGCTGAAGTAGTCTTTGATATGGGTTCGCTGAAACATGAGCTTCTTCCGCTAGTACCACTTTTCTGGTATGATTTAAACTTTCTTATGATTTTCTTTTGAGTTTTTTTCTAAGTTTTTCCACAAAGGTGTGTGGTGGAATTGGAAATACTAATGAAGAATTTTGCTAGATTCTCCCATGCATTTTCGGTTTACTCCTGAATTTCCTGTTAACTTATATTTAAGATTCCAATGCTAACTATTCGTCATAGCTTCCTTGTAATTTCTGTGATTCGTTTGATTGGCCTTCTGTTTTGTGCCAGAAACTTGCATATTGTAGTTCTATTGTTTTTGTTCACTTAAAACAATGTTGACTGTTTCTGGTGTGATTTCTTCTTATCATAGAAAGCATAGGAAATTCATGGTGCTTGATTTTAGAAAGCATAGGAAATTTTCGTATTTTAGAAAGTAGTGATTACTTTGGCAGCTGTCGTAGTGAATGTTTTGTTTGATATTATATTGAATTTTTTTTTAACTCTGATAAAAATTGTTTTTTTGACAGTCAATCATTACTGAAGATGGGCACAAAAGATTTGACTTTTGTGCAACTTAATCAGTTGATTGGAAGGAAAACGGGAGGGATATCAGTTTATCCCCTTACATCATCAGTGAGGGGTAAGGAGGAACCATGCAGCAAAATTATCGTACGTGGAAAATCCATGGCTGGACGTGCTGAAGACCTTTTTAACCTGGTACTTTGTCATTTGACATTCCTTGCTTTAGATTATGGCATTGTTCTCTAGATATATGTATGTTGGGATATGGGATATGTAGAGCTGACTACCTGATAGATCATGTTTTCTTGGGTCGCCAAGAGATGTACTGCAGTGTTAATTTCTGCTGCATCCTATATATAGTTTGCTTAATGTGTTATACCAACTTCCTTGTCTCCATGTTCAGTGTATGTTGGTTATGGGATGTGTAGAGATGTCCACCTGATGAATTTTTTTTTCTTGGGTCTCCAAGAGATGTAGTGCAACTGTTAATGTGTATATCTTTTTTTTTTTTTCCTTTTTTACAAAATACAAAAGTGCTGCCTCTCTCATCTCTTTACCCGTGTCTCTGTTTTCTCTAATAAGTATTTGATATTTTCTCTGTCTTTCCTATGAGTACTGAATTATCGTACACAGCGACTCTGTCTAGGAAACTGGTTTTGTCTGTTAATATATATAATGTAACCTTAGAAAAATTTATTCAATGCCTTTCATGAAATACAATCATGGTCCAACTAAACATTTCTTCAGTCCCATATATTATTTAAGTTCTATTGAACTTATTGGTTGACTTTTATTTTGTTGCTTTTGTCTTGCTGCAGATGAATTGCTTATTGCAAGAGGTTCAATTTACAGATCAGCAGCGGTTTAAACAATTTGTCTCTCAAAGCAGAGCACGGATGGAGGTATGCACTGTAGTAGAGTTTTGTCATTCTGCCTTTTGCATGATAAGTGGAACTTGAAAGTAGTAGTATAAACATCACTTTTGCGTTCAATGCAGAACCGATTGAGGGGAAGTGGCCATGGAATTGCTGCGGCGAGGATGGATGCAATGTTGAACATTGCTGGATGGATGTCCGAACAGATGGGTGGTCTCAGGTTGGAACTTAAGATTTCAGAATTCTTTATTTGACTTTTAATTTACCCCTTGTTAAAATTCTATTCTTTTTTTTAGTGTGGATCGTTATTGAGAATGAATTTTATTCACATTGTAGAGTTATAATTTAAGACTATAAGAACCTGACAAATTTTTTTTTTTTGGTCGGAAGAACCTGACAAAGTTGAACATCTCTGTTTTGTAGTTATCTTGAATTTTTACATACCCTTGAAAAGAAAGTGGATGAAGATTGGGAAGGGATTTCATCTTCACTTGAGGAGATCAGAAGATCTCTCCTTGCCAGGAATGGTTGCATAGTTAATATGACTGCTGATGGGAAGTCTCTCACCAACGTTGAAAAATCTGTTGCAAAATTTCTAGATTTACTCCCTGAGAACCCGTCTGGTGGGCTTGTCACTTGGGATGGTCGACTTCCTCTGAGAAATGAAGCTATTGTCATACCAACACAGGTAAACAAAAAAAAGGAAGACGGTTTATATAGCATATTAGAATTTGGTTGGGTTTTGTGTTTTCGATATAGTAAACTGGCATTCTTACTCTCTTTTCAGGTTAACTATGTTGGGAAAGCAGGTAACATATACAGCACCGGGTATGAACTTGACGGCAGTGCATATGTTATATCAAAGCATATTAGCAATACATGGTTATGGGACCGTGTTCGTGTAAGCGGTGGTGCATATGGAGGTTTCTGTGATTTCGATTCGCATTCAGGTAAAAAACTGCTTCTTACGTTCTTGAATGTGCATATATTTGTTGTCCTAACATACTGTATTCTAATATTAACCTGATCTCCTTTTTGTTTCAGGGGTATTTTCTTACTTATCGTACCGGGATCCAAACTTGTTGAAGACACTTGATATATATGATGGAACTGGAGATTTCTTACGTGGCCTTGATGTTGATCAAGAAACACTCACTAAAGCTATTATTGGAACCATCGGTGATGTTGNTAGAAGATCTCTCCTTGCCAGGAATGGTTGCATAGTTAATATGACTGCTGATGGGAAGTCTCTCACCAACGTTGAAAAATCTGTTGCAAAATTTCTAGATTTACTCCCTGAGAACCCGTCTGGTGGGCTTGTCACTTGGGATGGTCGACTTCCTCTGAGAAATGAAGCTATTGTCATACCAACACAGGTAAACAAAAAAAAGGAAGACGGTTTATATAGCATATTAGAATTTGGTTGGGTTTTGTGTTTTCGATATAGTAAACTGGCATTCTTACTCTCTTTTCAGGTTAACTATGTTGGGAAAGCAGGTAACATATACAGCACCGGGTATGAACTTGACGGCAGTGCATATGTTATATCAAAGCATATTAGCAATACATGGTTATGGGACCGTGTTCGTGTAAGCGGTGGTGCATATGGAGGTTTCTGTGATTTCGATTCGCATTCAGGTAAAAAACTGCTTCTTACGTTCTTGAATGTGCATATATTTGTTGTCCTAACATACTGTATTCTAATATTAACCTGATCTCCTTTTTGTTTCAGGGGTATTTTCTTACTTATCGTACCGGGATCCAAACTTGTTGAAGACACTTGATATATATGATGGAACTGGAGATTTCTTACGTGGCCTTGATGTTGATCAAGAAACACTCACTAAAGCTATTATTGGAACCATCGGTGATGTTGATTCATACCAATTACCTGATGCCAAAGGTTATAGCAGGTAAATGATTTTTTTATACTTTCATTTTGTCTGACAATTTAAACTAACAATAACGGATCCTGAATCAAAATTTGTCATTTACCCAGTTTGTTGAGGCATTTACTTGGGGTAACTGACGAAGAACGACAAAGAAAGCGTGAGGAGATATTAACAACAAGGTTGGATAATTAACGACATTCTATCGATTAATTATTGTTTTGCAGACAGCATACTAATTAACAGTGTTAACTGGCTATTAATCTTCTTGTTTGCGCCACAGTTTGAAGGACTTCAAGAATTTCGCAGAGGCAATTGATGCGGTTAGAGATAAAGGTGTCGCGGTGGCTGTGGCATCTGCAGAAGACATTGATGCAGCCAACAATGCACGATCTAACTTTTTCGAGGTGAAGAAAGCTCTCTAAATGGAT
>NC_025685.1:8771506-8796760 GCF_000633955.1 Camelina sativa | reverse complement strand
AGCCAACAATGCACGATCTAACTTTTTCGAGGTGAAGAAAGCTCTCTAAATGGATCCGGACAAGTTTTAAAATAATACTTGCGATTGAGAATCTCGTTATATTTCTCTTTGGTTTCTCTACTGGAGTCAATGTCTTTGATCTCAAAGCTAATATTAAATGTCCAATGCATTATGAATTTTCACAGTAAATGAAGCATTTTCACCGTCAACCTAAAGATAATTTTACTCGTTTGTCTTCCCTATCCGAATTGCCTCTATGAAAAATCTTAAATTTGAAAATTTAATTATGAGTTATGATTTATTGCATTACGACAATGCTACAGTAAGTCAGATACGACTAGATTTTTTCCCAAATTCGTCTTTCCCCATCTTTCAAATTTATTCCATTTAGATTAAGCTTCTCCTTGAGATATGTTGTATACATCATCAAGTTTACATTTTCATCGCACACAACAAATATTGCGTACTAATTGGTATATGATATAATATTTAATGGTAACGTATAACACTGATTTGGTGAAAAAAAAAGAAGATAATGGAAAGGAAGAAAAGAAAAACACTTGTCTACAAACTTTCATGTGCTATATATGTTAATGTTACCACTAAAGAATGAAAGTATACAGGGAAACATTGTTTTCAGATTTGTAATCCTATACAGAAATAGTCGCTTACAAGGAAGCATCGAACTTTGGATATCTTACTTCCTAAAGATCCAGATCGATTCAGAGTCCATAATAAGAAGATTAATTAGAGGCACGTACTTCTTCAATTGTGTTTTACCACGCATGGAACTTTGATGTTTGAAGGGTGATATTGATGTCACTAAAATAAATTGAAAGTTGTGTTATTACATACTCCTGGAGTTTTTTATCTGTTTCACAAAAACTGTCACTTTATATTTCCAATGTGATTTTCTACATCAATTTTTTTAATTTACCTTTAACTCAAAGCTCTTTTTATTAAATTTCAATAATAAATTACTCATTATTAAATAAAGGCATATATGTATAATTCAAGTTTTTTTAATTTGTGTGCAATGTATCAAAATGACACTCTTTGTGAAAGAGAGAGAGTATATGTAATGTAATTAGTTTTCTCAATTATTCAGATTTTTGAGTGTTGATACTAATTTTTCTTTTTTTTTTCTTTTTTGAATAAAGTGGGTTGATACTGATAGATTAATTTATTGTAATACTGGTATTAAAAAAGAATATGTTTTTTTGGTAATTAAAGTAATATTATTCATAAATATTATATTAATAACATAAACGCTTGATTGTGTAATTTATTTTTGCTGATAATATTTCATAAGAGGTAACAAATCAATATATCCATGCAAGAGATATTGCAAACTCAGTTATAATCTTTTAGTCTTCAATACCAATAAAAAGCAAAAAAATCCACTAGTATTTATATATATATGTAATTATAAAGAGACATATGTTGTCATAAGAGAACACAAGCAACCCAGTTTAATACATATAAATACCTTTTAATGTCCTTTAACTTTTCAAAACATTCTTTTGTTCTGTCTTGTTTAGGGTTTATACCATTGGACCCATCAGCAGATCTAAGATAGATTATAACCCGCACATTTCTCTCTTTGTATACTTAATTATGCAAGGACTTACGTCCACATTCCTCTCTCGTTCCCTCGTCCCGACCACTTCTCCGAGTCTACGACTGCGTCCACGATCAGCAGTTCCCATGACTGTGGTTTGCATGGACAAATCACGCAAGGAGAAAGTGGTTGTGATCATGGGAGCCACCGGATCAGGCAAGTCACGCCTCTCAATCGATCTCGCAACCCGTTTCTCTGGCGAGATCATCAATTCCGACAAGATCCAGTTCTACAAAGGATTGGAGATCACCACAAATCAAATGAGCATCTCTGAGAGATGTGGAGTCCCTCACCATCTTCTCGGTGTCCTCCCTCCGGATGATGGCGAACTAACTCCCTCTGAATACCGCTCTTTGGCGTCGCGTTCCATCTCTGAGATAACCGCTCGTGGTAAGCTCCCTATTATAGCTGGCGGATCAAACTCCTACATTCATGCCCTCCTTGTCAACCGTTTCAACCCCCTAACGCATCCATTCTCTTCTAATACCTTCATCTCTTCTGACTTGAGGTATGACATCTCTATATGTACAGTTCGTCTTGTTTGTATTATGTTAACGTGTACGTTCTCGTTTAGTATATATATACTGACCAGAAATGAATTTAAAATCTTAACTAGAGTACCTTTGACTTTTGTAAGTGTATACTTGCAAATTGTAAACGTAACTGGAAGGAGAACCTTTCTGTTTCCACTAACCATTTAATTTGCGTTTGCACTGATGTAAAGGTTCGAGTGTTGCTTCCTCTGGGTGGATGTCTCAGTCCCTGTCCTGTTCGAGCACCTCTCAAAACGTGTCGACCAGATGATGGAGTCAGGGATGTTCGAGGAGCTCGCTAGTTTCTACAACCCGATATATGCGGGTTCCAAGAACCGAACCGGGGTTCACAAGAGCATAGGAATACCCGAGTTCGACAGGTACTTCAGTTTATACCTACCGGAGAGAAACCACAAGGTGTCCGAATGGGACCAAGCGAGAAAAGCGGCATATGAGGAAGCTGTTCAAGAAATCAGAGAGAACACTTGGCTGCTTGCAAAGAAGCAGATTGAGAGGATCAAGATGCTTAAAAGCAACGGATGGGAGATTCAAAGGTTGGACGCGACGCCGTCGATTGGAAGCTCGTCAAGAGAGATTTGGGACAAGACTGTTTTGGATGAAAGCGTTAAGATTATGAAACGTTTCTTGGTGAAAGAGAAAGCTATGGTTATTGGTTAGTTGATTTGAAAAACTAACAAAAATTCATTATATATATTATTCTATTCTACAGTGGATTGTTGTTTTTATATTTCTCGTTAAAATCCCTTGTTATTTGTTTACTGAATTCAAATACTAGTGGAAATTTTGAAGTTTAATATTCTTGGTTCCATAAAATTTTATTTCACATTTGATTTAATAAATTTGGAACTCTTTAAAATAGAAATACAAATGCTAAAAACCGCGAGAAAATTTTTATTATTGGAAATTTTGAAATTTAATATTCTTTGTTCGATAAATTTTTATAAGATTTTATTTCACATTGAATTGAATAAATTTGGAACTCTTTAAAGTAGAAATACAAATGCTCAAAACCGCGGGAAAACTTTGTTATTGGAAATTTTAAATTTAATATTTTTTGTTCGATAAATTTTATTAGATTTTATTTCACATTTGATTTAATAAATTTGAAACTCTTTAGAGCAGGAATACAAATGCTCAAAGCCGCGGGAAGATTAAAGAAAAAAAGTTTTTGAAGTGTTATTGGTCTATATATGTAGGATTTGAGATCTATGACCAAAAGGTTTTTGTGGGATTTGGAATCTTCCGTATAAAATTTTAACATGAAACTAGCAGATTTTAAAATAATAAAAAATTGTCTTGCAGATTTTAGCGTTTGCATTTTTACTTTAAACAGTATCAAATTTGTTAAATCCAATATGAAATAAAATCTAATAAAAATTTATTGAACAAAGAATATTAAATTTCAATTTTTCTAATGAGAAGATTTTTTTCCCACGGTTTTTAGCATTTGTATTTCTACTTTTAAGAGTTCCAAATTTATTAAATCCAATATGAAATAAAATCTTATAAAATTTATCGAACGAAGAATATGAAATTTATAATTTCTAATGAAAAAGTTTTTCCCGCGGTTTTGAGCATTTGTGAGTTGCAAATTTAAATATAAGGGTAAGTAGATTTCCCACATGACGAAATACTCTTCCACACTTTTGCAAATATTTTAAAATTATTGTTAAAATATGTCATCAACCACAAACAGTTCTTTATCGACAACACAAATAAAACTAATGTCATATGAGAAAATATATTTAAGATTGTATTTGTATAGTGTTATATATAGTACTCTATTCTAAACTAAATCCTATACAAATTTTAAAGAAATCACTTTTCATTTTTATCTCGAAGGTAGGTATGATGCTAATATTAATTAGTGTGTAATAATCGTACTTTGATCAAATATAAGTTAAATCAGTCTACGGTTATATACTTATATATGGATGAAAGACTGAGACTCCCTTGTTCGTCTTCTCAGGTATTAGTTTATTACCAAGTTGTCTTGCGCCGAAACACGATATGATTGGTAAAAGCGTGTTTTCTCTTGCATAATTTGATGTGATATTAAGTAGTTGTAGTTACGTACGGCCAATTGCAAGATTAATTCCGATTATTGTTGTATAAACACTATGGTCATTTTTTAAAACACACGCATCGAAAGGCTCAGCCATGCACCCTTCAAATAAATTATGATCACCTAATAAATACCAAACAGTAGAAAGATCGACCAGTTCGAACTTGGTCATATCATTATCATGATATGATTAAGTGGTGACAGACAGACATGATGCAGATTCATTTACTTGAAGATTCAGATGAACCAGAACTGTGAATTTATGAACATAGCCATAAGATGAGTTGCTGATCAGTCTCTTCAGTAGTCCTTTACTCCTTTTATCTTTGTAATCTGTAAGACTTACCAAAGGCATGAAACAGGAAGAAACATAAAATTAAAGGTAAGTGTAAGAATATGAGAGACAGTTACACAGATCCCGACCCCAACTGAAAATAAAGCTCACCAACTAACAGTCTTCCTTCTGTTAAAAAAAAAAAAGTGGAACCCCTAAAAGTGTAACTTTTACATTGTTTGACTTTTTCTATATGTGATCCTTAAGAAAACTCGAGGTCCTCGATTGACTTCTTCTTTTATGGCAATCAGGTGTGTGATCAGAAGAGAATTCTCAAGAACCAAGATTCGTAAGTACAGCCATGTTTGTATATCATATTCTAGAGGTTAATTAATAGTAGAGTCTTTACTTACAAAGACTTTTTTTTTTCTTTTTCATCTAATTTAGAAATCAGATTATTTTTTTTTTCTTTTTTTTTTTGCAATCAAAAGTATTTACATTTTGATATAAAGTTTTGCTATACATAATAAAAAAGATAACATATGGAAAAAAAAATTAAAATATATGAAATTACTTACCCTTATTGTTCTTTGAATTTTCCTGACTAGCTAATTAACAATGTTTTAAACTACTGGTTTACTGAACTATAGGGTTTCATATTCACAAAAATAAAAAAAATAAAAAAAACTACTTGGCACCGAATTATAGTGTATATATAACCATTTCCCTCCTAATTTATCCTAATATATATATATATATATATATATCTAAATAAATGCCTTGGTCAGCGAATTCGTTGTTGCATCAGTCACTTATTTACTCGATGATTCTTTATTGAAAATGGTCCCATGGAAGAATAAAGTAGTTATGTAATATGCTTAATTTGTAAACGGTTCTGGCCATTTGTATTGTATATGTGCTTAATTACCTTAATTTAGTGGTTTACATGCAATTGGTTTTAAATGTACGGACATTTTATAGTTGAGCTTAAATGCAATCAGTCTCTATGGTGTCATATTATAATATGGTTTACACACGTACATGATTTCATAGGACATTGTCCCAAAAATGACGTATAGGACAAAATATGTTGTTGATGTCTATTCGAATGAACACATGCATGGAAACTTACAAAATCTAAACTTCGGAAAAAAAAAAAAGAAAAAAAAAAGAGAGACAAGAGTAATTAAAAGGCTTTAAATTAGATGAGTTAATAACCTATATATATATATATATATATGGCGGCATAACACATAAATGATGTTTCTACTAAGCAAACCCCAGATTTTTATTTAGTAGTACATTTTTTAAGATTCATGCTGTATTTTGTTCTCACGGATTCCATGGTTATGAAGATTACGAATATTACTTGTTGATGAATTTAGTCTCTTAAATATTACTCTCTTACTAATATTTAGATTTAGCACATTAATGAAGGTGGCGATAGAAATGTTCCGGCAACCAACATACATTATATATTGTCTGTCTTTTATAATAATCAGTTAAATCGATGCATCTTTTGTTATAGTATCTTTATTGTTCCCAAAACCATATATGATATATGTCATTTTATAATATTTTACTTTTGTTTACAGTATTTTACTTTTGGAATATTGTAATAAACTTACTACATTTACAACTTAAAACAAAAACATATATATGTTTTCTTTGTATATTGTAAAATCAGTTAATCGATTTTTTTTCTATCGTAATAAACTTTGTATATTGTATTCGACAGACGACATATATATGTTTTTGTGTAAGATTACGAACTGATCGATGTACACGTACAGTTTAACATGAAACTATTTCAACCCTATGTTCTGGCTGGTAACATATATCCATCCATCAGTCATCCCACAAAACCATGCATGATAGAAAAAACGCGTAAGATGAAAGGGATCACACTAATTTTTATCCCATCCACACCTCAACCATTCATATATATAACCTCGACATGTCACATCATTAAATGGTGTAACAAGTGACTGATTATGGAATATATAAAATCCAATTACGAGGATAATTAATACTACTAAACTTGTTCGATGGTTCTCATTTATAATCCCCTAAAAATAATTTAAATAGAAGACTAAAATTGTAGTTTTACCCTCCAATATCGGAAAGTCGAAAAGTAAAGGGAATAAATTGATTAAACATTACGTTTGCACTACGTCGTAACTAACGTAAATGATTGCGTTTTGAATTGCTTTGAAAGGAAACCCAAACAAAAACGGCAACAACAACCAAAAAAAAAAAAAAACGCGTTTGGAAATCCCAACGGCGTTTATGTAAAAAAGAAAGAAACGAAACTCCGTAACGGCGCCGTTATATAACAATAACCTCCGTCCGCTCGGTAAAGGAATATAAAATCTCAACCGTTGAAAAAAATCAACGGCTCAGGATGATGATTCATCTCTACTCTCTCCTCTCTCCTCTCTCTTCTGCTTCTTCTTCTTCGCCCCCACCAAAATCTCCTCTGCTTTGTTAACAAGCGAAACCAGAAATAGAAACAACAACCAGAGAGAGAGAGAGAGAGAGAGAGAGAGAGAGAGAGATGAGCGAGAGAAAGCGAGAGCTTGATGAAGAAGAAGAAGCTTCAAGCACAAGCGTATCACCTCACAAGAAAACAAAGCTCGATGACGATTCTGATTCATCATCAGACTCTCATGAGGTCGTCGTCGCCGTCATCGCCGCTGATTCGTCTTCTTCTCATTCCGTTGCTTCTTCGGAAGCTCTAGCTTCAGATGAATGCTCTGCTATATCCACCGGAGAAGATAATGATCAGAGTCAGAGCTCATCAGCGAGTATCATCATCAGCTCCGGTTGTTGTTTCAGCAAAGAAATCTCGAAGAACGGTTCCACTTTTGGTACAGATCTGGAGGTGAAAAAAACTCGTCTCTACTTTAATCGATCGATTTCGATGACTTGGATTTTGATTTCATTTTTTTTTTTATTTCCTCTGTTTTTGTTTTAACGAATGATCTCCATTAATGTGTTTCAGTTTCAAGCTGATCAAATCTCCGAAATGGAAACCAAAAGCTCAACATTAATCACTACTAGTCGTAATTTCAGGTTTCTTTGTTTTTCCCCAAATTTAAAAAAGGTGTAGACTTGTTTTTGTTTTTGTTCCTTCTCTGTTTTGATTTTTGTGTGTTTGTTTGGGGGAGCAGAAAAGAGAAAAGTCCAGTGAGCGAGGGTTTGGGAGAAACAACAACAGAGATGGAATCGGAGGTGAAAGATGAACGGAGAAAACAACCGGAGGTGAGCAAAACTCCAACGGCGGCGGAGATTGAGGGTTTTTTCTCGGAGCTAGAGAATGAAGCAGAGGATAAGAAGAAGCGATTCATAGAAAAGTGAGCCCATTTTATTCACTCTCTTCTTCTTCTTCATCTTCTTCATCTTCTTCTTCTTCTTCACGTGTGTTTGCTTTTTTTTTTTTTATGAGAGTCCGTACATGGAGGAGAGGAGAGAATGTGTATAATGTCTGCGTGTGCGCATGATATTAAAAAAAGATTAACCGACGCGTAGTTTAGCATATATCCTGTGTGTTGTGATGTGTTGTGAGAGAGAGAGAGAGAGAGAGAGAGAGAAAGAATCAGAATCGTAACGAACAGAGACACTTTTTTGGGCACAGGTACAACTTCGATATTGTCAATGATGAACCGCTTCAAGGTCGCTACAAGTGGGATCGGCTACGTTAACCCATCATCATTAAACATATATATCCAATCCAAAGGAAGAAGATGAAGCTGGAAAAAGAGAAAAAAAATTGGTTTTTTTTTTGTTTCTTCGTTCATATGCCACTTGTGTACAGCTCTGATCTATCTTTTAAAACCTATGTTAATTAGTCGTTCGTACAAAAAAAAACAAAAAAAAGATACAACCTTTATAATGAAATATCGGATCTTGATTTGTAGTAATTATGTTTCTGTTTTTTTTTTTTTTATAAATCAAATGGTTTTAGGCAGAGTTTGATGAGAGAATCAGGTTTTAAGTGCATGAATATGGAAAGGTGCTTCTTGTTTGGATTCTATAAAACAAACATTGGATGCTTATTACTACAATTATTTTGATCTTACCCAAATTGTTAGTATTGTTTTCTTGTCTCTTGTCATTCTTGTTCTTATTACATTTTGCAATTTTGTGTATATGTTTTTAAAATGTTTCATAGGGGTTTCACGTATCATAGTACCCAAATTTTACAATAATATCTGAAACCAAAAAAATTGATTCCTTTAATAAAAAAAGGGAAAAAACTGGAGAAAAGAGGAAAGGGAGGTACCATGACATGACGGTACACAGTTTGGTCTGTGTACTTCTCTATAAACTGCCAATCCTACAAAATACAAATGTATATTAACATTTTTTTCCCCCGTTTATAATATTCTTTTATTTATATCGGAATATTCCTCTGTTTTTTGTTGTTGTTTTGGATCCTTTCACCAGCTCTAAAACACTTGGTCGACCACTAAAAAAAATTCCAAAAAAAAACAGTGCCTTTATGTGGAGTTTTACAGTAACAAAATTATCATCTATGATTGATTTCCAAAAATTGTATAATTAAAAATGAGTTGCATAGGAAATTAATTTTTTTTTGTGTATTAAGCTTTTTGGTAGTAAATAAATACTATGAGAGGGGATTAGGAAATCATTTGAGGCTTCTTTATTTTACCGAGCGAGCAGACAGACACATGCACGTGCCTCTGTTCTTAACATGTTTTTTTTCTTTTTACTTAACTAATTTAATTAAATTGTACAATTAATCTCGATTTCCAACTTTCTAAGAGAAACAAATCGATGCTAAAAACATAAAAACTTAAAAGAGAGACAACATCATATGGGTTAAAAAAAAAAAAGCCGGAAACGATCGATCGTTAAAGGTTAAAAACATAACAAATCGTATCCTCCTTACAAATCAGAGTCCACATGGACGTGAACATACAGAGACGGGATCATGCAAATGCAACTGCCAATTTCTACGTCCACATGTCTCCTTTGTGACGTAACCAGATAATCATGTACACTACTACTCTCTTTTAAAAATTACACAAATTATATATAAGTGAATTGAAATATCACACGTGTAAACATATGAACATGTGAACCCACATCTTCTAATTTAATAGTAGTGCTTAGACGATGGTCACTCCAGAACCGCTTTAGAGTTACTCAAAATTAAACTAATACTATAATTAATATTAATCTAATGAAAGCAACCTACTAAAATTTTAAACAAAATCATCCTTCCAATGGAGAAACTTTATTAAGGTTGCTTAATCATTAGAATTCAATTTTTTTCAACAATTGCTTAATTATATTCCAAAATGAAAGGTTGTCAATTCTTACAAATTTTCTTAGTAGTGTTACAAAACAAAGTGAAAGAGAAAACATTTTACATAACAGAAGATGGAAACTCAATGACAGGGAACTTGCAGCAAACATCGATACCAATGGTTTTAGCAAGATCAGATCCATCCCCATTTGGACCAGTCAAATTGGCCTACAAGGTTGGCTACTGTCATCTCTGCCATTATCACCTAACTCGAGTCTTCCATGTTCTCCTCTTCCCCAACCATAGACCTAAGATTGTATATAGCCAAGTCACAACATTTTTACAGTTAAGATCTATATCAAGCTTAAAAACAACCCAGCCATGGCTCGATCATATAATCAATATTACGCCAAATCTGTATCAAGGTGAATCATGAGAGGATATGATGCAAAGGGACAAACAACAAAGAAATGGGCCAAAACTTATAATGTCATGACGAAGTCAAGTTATACTGTTCCAGCGTTTAGGGACAATCAGGACCAAACTACTAATGTGTTCATAAGATAACAGAACAAACGTATAGAAACACACAATCAACACTGTATTAAGCTACCAAAATCCATATGAGAGACAAGACTTTTTAAACAGAACAATCAACACTTTGTATTCAGCTCCTGATTATATAACATATGTTTTGACCAAAAAAAAAAAGATTATATAACATATGTAAGAGACAAGGCATTTTAGACAGAACAATCAACACTATGCATTAGCAAATAGCAATCCTCTCTAACCTTTCCATCCATTTCTGATACAGCAGTGTTTGCAGAATCTTCACTGCTGAAGCTGACAAATCCAAAACACCTCGACCTCCCTATCTCTCTGTTTGCGATCACCGTAGCTGCACACAACCCAAAGACACAATCACCGTAACGAACAATATACAAAAACCACAACAAACAGGACAAATAGGTTCTTTAACACACTACAAAAGCCAGACACTGAGACCATATCACAAAACGCTCATCAAACCAACCTAACAAACTTTCCTACAATTAAACCAACCTAACATACTTTAGATTTATTAATAAACAATCATATCAGAATCATCAGTATGAGACTACAAACTAGGAACCAAAATCATTATGAGTATTGACTTATATATCATCACGGGGTTATCAATTCCTCCAAATGATAAAATGGGTCCTTTCTCATTGCCTTTAGGTGTGTGATAAAATGGGTTATAGCTGTGTGATAAAATGGATCCTTTCTCACTATCTTCCCATTCATACTCTCCAGAAAATCGCTTGCATTAAATCTAATCATTCAATAGCCAACAAAATACAGTGATTCTTTAGTTAGTTATAGATACTAAAACAAGGTTTCAAGTCTCTTTGTGCCTTCCTAATATATCTATGATTCGCAATGTAATCACTAATCATCAGCCATACTCTCATAAATTTGAATTGACAAAGAGGATTGAAGATTCGACAGAACTCACAAACCATCAAAATATATAATTTCCCTTGTGACGGAGGATGGATTGTGACAGAGGATGAGATTGTGCGCCTAGCAAGTCTGGTGACTCTCCTTATACCTTCTTGTGGATCTGTGATTGATAATTTCGTTATGTTTTTGAAGCTGGATCAAGAGATCGAATTCACCATTTCGCGTTTTGTCGACAGAGGAAAGAGAGAGAGGTTTAGGGAAAAGAGAAGAAGAAGATAGAGGACAAAAAAATATCTCTTTTATATTTTATCAAAAGCCACTTAGAAATTAACTGGTAGCGTGTCTTAAGGGTTCCTTCTTGAACAATATACTCTATACATTTGTATTTGTGTCAGAACGAATTGGGTGTAAAGACTAGAGAGCAAGGAAGTAACATATAAAGGACATAATTTTTTCCTCTGTGTGGGTAAAGACAAAATAGGTGGCTAGTGGAAGCATGGGTAAAACCGTAAAAGAGGAATCAGTCTTGGGATTGTGAAAATAATTTTAGTTTGTTGCTCTTCTCCTAGACTCCTAATTTGAACCACGTTTTAAAGTAAAAACAAAAATAGAAGTAAATAACTGGTATATTAGTCAAATCACGAAGTACACGCTCGAGTCCTGCGTGACTGAAATTATATATTGTTGTTGTAAACAGTTTGATCAATTAGAACCTTTCTCTCTATAATTTTACTGTTTAACCAATCGCAAATTGGTCTACATTTGTAGTGTGACCTCAAAACTTTCAACAAAATGATTCAGCCGCTCATGGATCTTGGGGCAAGTACGTAATTATCACACAAACTTATACAGAACAATTCAGAGATTTGGGCTTTCATATTTGTTACAGGCCCAACATTTTCTAAAAATATTTATAAATCACAATGTTAACTAAAATGTTATTTCATAATTTGATTACCCAAATAAAATAAAAAGAGTTTACAAAAATAATTTATAAATCAAGCAATCTGGAAGAGTGAGTAAAACAATTCGTTTTTGAAAGCCTAATACTTTGATTACCCAAATATCAATTGTAGAATTTATAATTTTATTAATTATAATGAAACTAGTATTAGACCTGTACTTCGGGAACAAAGTAGTTTTAAGATCAAAATGTAAAACATCAAACATGAAATAGACATAGATAGTTAATGTTATTTTCTTTTCTTTCTCACTTCTCAGTTTATTATATTGTCGTTTTCTTGACATATACTTCTAAAATTCTGTGATTTAAGTAAAGTATATATGTAACAATGAAAGATTAAAATAAAAAGGAAAAATACTTAAATACAATTTTAAAAAGAAAGCTATTTTATTATATATAAAAATGAAATATTTGTCTCGGTCCTTCCTTCGATTCTAACTGATACATGTATCAATTTCTTCAAAAATATTTCTTGTTGTTTTACTATCATCTTTGTTATAAAGCCAATCCCACTAAAACTTGTGACTAACAGGTAAAAAAAGTTGGATGGGTGAGATGAGAGATATTTTATAGCTGAAAATGACAAAGAGAGTATATGAAAGCCAAAGCTATACATACCTTTTAGTTGTTACAAAAATACTGAATATACTAGATTTTAATCCGCGCTACACCGCAGACATATAATTTCTATTACAATTTATATTTTATGTTGTATCTATTTGTTAAATATTGAATATTTTGTAAAATAGATGAATAACCAAATTTTTTAGTTGTTGTGCGCTAAATATTTATATTATTTTTTAACCCGCAATACATTTCATGATTATTTGTTTGTTATATTTAATTTGTTTTGTTTAGTGTTTGAGATTCTATTTTGATTTTTAATTATTATAACAAAAATAAGGGATTCAAATATATAATCAGTAATTATACGCTGTGATTAATAATCACATTTTTCCTAATGATTTAATTATTTTATACAATCTTAGTTAAATCAACTTGATTTTATGTCAAATATTCTAATATTAGTAGTGTTGATAAATAATTAAATAAAGATTTAACCCGTGTAACACAAGTTTTATAATATTTTATTAATTTTAACATGTTCTCTTTATAACTCATCTACTATATAACCACATTATATAGTATTTTATAATTTTTTAATTTTACATATTCGTAATAATTAAAAAATTTATTAAGTTTATATATGTTACTTATAATATTTAAATAATTGTCAATCAAAGTTTTTCTTACATTAAGAATCAAATGTCACAGATTTTGGAAAACAAAATGGGTATCAAATTGTTTTTTTCTTTGTTTACGAAGGATTCAGATATAGAATATCTTCAAAACAAAACATAATATATGGCTAAATATATGATAGTTTATATTTCTATATTGATTGCTGTTATTTTTTAACTGAAATGAAATGTAAAATATTTAGGAAATAAAATCTGGAGTAATGTTAATTTTGGAAAAAAAATTAGGGGTTAATGTTGTAAATAACTTTTTAACTTTAAAAAACTAAAAAGGCATAACAAAAAATGTTAATATAAATAAAAACAATGTAATGCAAATCTCAATCATGTAATTTACTAATTTAATTATAAAAGTATAAATATAAGTTATCAGGTGGACTCTATTGATCCTTCAAAATCCAGATTTTAAATCGTCATAAGTCACATAGTTGTCTTACGAAAACAAATCAGTTTCCAAATAGAAAAATTACATTCATTAATATTATATATATATATAGTATATATATATATATATCATTCAATCAGCAAATCTTCTATATGATTAAATATTCAAGTAATGCTGACTCTATTGCTAAGAATAGCCTCGAGGTGTTTGTAAACGCTACTCCGTATAAGATTGAAAGCTTGAAAGTAAGAACACCTTTTCTTATTGATTTAGAAACTTGTCAAAACTAAATCTCTCTCAATTCATATAAAACACCTCTCTATTGACCTCTATATATATAGTGAATTAGACAAATCCTAATTCTAATAGGATTAGGACATAAAGCCTTATTTAAATAAGCTTCTCTTTATCTAAATCTTGTTTGTGCATCCTTATCTCTTATCTCCTTAAGCACCTTCTTAATGAGATAACTTCAAACACAAGTTGGAATTATCCAACACTCCGCTCTAGTTTCTAATAAAATCTCGTTATGACAAAAAATGATCAAATATTCAAGTAAGCATCTGAATAACAAACAAAAGGTTGAGATTGGAAGTAGTACTCTTACTTTCATCATGTTCACCAATCCTTGTTGGTTTTCATTCATGTTCCCGTGATGCATCTTAGTAGTTTAGGAAACAAATATCCAATACACATAATTTGTTAGCTTGAATTATATCTTCCTGTCACAAAAAAATCACGCAATGCTTAGATTTTTCTACTTGAAATAAGATCTAAACCGAAGAAAAAATAATGTGCTTCTAAACTACACAAGTATGTAAACACACAAATATCAATTTTTTAGTACCATATTTCAAAGATTCACAAACCATAAATTATTATCAATAGATAACCATGTCATATGTACAACCAGAGAGAGAATCAATATGCCATAAAGAGAGAAAATGAATTTGAATAAAGAGTACTCATAAACCTAGATCGACTTATTTGCTAACTTTGGCAAATATGAAAAACACGAAAATAAAACGGCGAAGAAGAGATGAAAACAAAGAAGAAGCTGAGTTGATTGGGAGTTATATAGGAGACAAAATGATTTAAAATCATTACATGTTTCATCTTGAACATGGTGGTAAGTGGTGTGAGCAAATCTAAGAATTTATTGTTTTTGCAGTTTTTAGAAAATATAGATTTTAAAAAGTATACCTAATTTTCCATTATGATCTTATCGCAATATTTTTGATTGCGGCGGCAGAACAACGTTGCCATCCACGTTGGTTTCGGATTCGCATGACCTGCCGAATCATCTTTGCCGTCGTTGCTATAATAGGTGGGACAAAGATAAAAAAAAAGAGTAAAAGAGAAGAAAATAAAATATGTGCCTTATAAATTACGAAGTCTAGTGTTATTATCTTTATAATCAGTTTTTTTTTCTCTTATTTTTCACACGATCTCAACATTACTTTATAATTGTTTTTTATAATTTAAAATATAAATTGGAAATCTTAGGTGGCGGAATTTGATTGGACAGGTGATTTGTGCTTTATATGATAAAAGATTGGGTTTTGGTTAAACTTAGGCTACGAATGGTTGCTTTAAATTGAAAAAATGGATTGGACAAAATTGGGTTGAATAATATTCAACTCATTCATCTCCAAAATAGTGGTTGAACAAGTTGAACATTTTTGCAGTAGGATTAGTTTATTTTTTCAACTTTTTAAATTGAACGGGTTGAATAGTTTTTTCCAACCTCTTCAACCTTTTCAATGCAAATGGTGAAAATTGGTTGAATAATTTTTTTCAACCTGTTCAATCTCTTCAACCGTGCAACCATTTGCACCCTTACATTTTCCATAAAAAAAGCAGCTTTCACTCATCATTTGAATAAAACCATAACATGTTATGTATGTAAATGATATTTAAATGGTTTGACCCGACTATTTAATACTAAGTTGTTGACAAAAAGCAAATAGTTTTATAAATATTATTGGAGATTTGAGAAATTAAATTCATACCAACCTTTTTTTTTCTTTTCTTTTGAAAATGAACAAAATGGCTAATGAAATTCTACAATATCTCTTCATCCTCGTTATTCTGATTGTGACTTCTTGTGTATTCCGTTTTTATATTGCATTTTGTGAAAACAGTGATAATGATCATCATACTCATCCTGGTACTACTTTACATGGCACAGAAACTTCGAGAATAAATTCTTCCGTTTTCCGATCAATGCCCATTGTACTTTTCAAGTTTAATTCTTGTAACTTTCAAGATAACCTCGAATGCGTCGTTTGTCTTTCTGAATTCATAGATGGAGATGAAACCAGGGTTTTGCCTAGATGTAATCATTGTTTTCATGCTGATTGTATAGACGCATGGTTTCAGTTGAACTCTACTTGTCCGGTTTGCAGAAATAACATTGAAGAAATCCAAAATAATGAACCTCCTCTAAATACAAACGCTGCTTTCAAAGAGATGTATGTGGAAGATATGACTGATGTTATGATAGACGTGCCCGCTGAACTTGATATGGTAAGAGAATCCAGAGTAATTGAGGCTTCTGTTTTAAATTAATAATGTCAGGAGTCTTAATTACCGTCTATGTAAGAAAAAGTTTATGCTATTTTCCAAAAGCAATAAAATAAAACAAAGTACTTAAAATTTTCATTTCTTTTTATCCGTAAGCTATACTACTTCCTCTGGTTTTTTTTTACTTGTCGTTCTAGAGCTTTGCACACAAATTAAGAAAATAGATCAATGTTTTATTATACCCTTTCTTTAATATATTTTCTAATTTTTTTATTGGTCAAAGTATTAAAATAATTGGAATAAAATTGATATTTTTACCAAACATATACATTGGAAACCTAAAAGGACAACTACTGAAAACAAATTTTTTACTCTAGAATGATAACTAAAAAAACTAATACAAGACAATTTAATTGAGAAGATGATGAGTAATTGCGTTATGCAAGCCTTTGCGTATACATTTTCATTTTGTTTACAAAAAAAATTATGAAAGCCAACTATATATTCGAAAGAACACTAAAATACTAATTTAGTGTTGATTTAAATGTGGATACTCATTCTCTGGACTTTTAAATGTTGGTAAAATAAACTACAATAAATGATAGCAGCACAAATTTCAATTAATTTTGTCACAAAGCTCGTATGTAATTCTCGTTTGTAAATAGTAAATACAACATATAAAATAAATAATTTGCGGAATACACAACTGTATTGACTGTATTTATTTTGCTGATACGTTAGAGCTTCCTGAAGGGAAGGTTTTAAGAGGAGTTTTAAGCGAAAAGAAGAAAAAAATAAATCAGAAAAAGGAAGAAACAATAAGAGGTCCTATTATTTATTTAGTAGACTCAATCTTATTATAAGTGACTGTACGTGTCATCAATTGGTTGGACAAACCGATTAATAGAGATAAAAATATTTTTTGATGGTCCATTGATTTTTTTTCCCTTTCTTTGAAATCGATTTGTTCTTTGAAATCGAGAATCTCCTTCAACAAATCGGGTTCGCTATTTTCTCAATTTTGATTTGCAATTCGATTTCGCACTCTCAATTTCATAATTTTGTTGAAGTTTTGGATTGAAACTTGTGTAATCATAGTTTTATAGATTCATAGTTATTGTGTGCGTCATGGTTTGATAATTTATTCAATGATTCATGTTAAATGTGGTGTTCGTGTATGATAGCTTTATCAAGTTTTGTTTTTTTCCTTTCTTTCTCAAATTGTGTTGTGTGCACATTGCAGTGTTTATTGAAGCTATGTCTAAACGAACAGCAGAGACGACTCTGTCACCTGGAATCCAAAGAAACAGAGCACTCTTTTACTAATCACATATCTCAAGTAACTAAGCTTTTGTCTCAAGGTGAGAGGATCTCACATGCGGTCTCGTGAGTTTAGAAACCACGAATGTATATGTGTGGTTTTGTTTCATTCTTCTATGGCTTGTGTTTGTGATCAGAATAAATATATAATCTTGATTTTTTAAAAATGACTATAAGTTTGGTTTCACAACCGCAGGTGAATTAAATTTATCTTCTTCTTCTTATTTCTTGAATAAAACCAGAAAGATTATTACTTTTTGTTTGTATTTGAGTATATGAAGACGTTAAATGTTATTTTTCTCACTGCTTAGTAAGTTAGTAATCTTTGGGTAGTTCTTTTTTCTGGATCTTAGTAGTGATCATTATGTTTCGGATTTTAGTGCAGATCCATGTCTTATAAATCTCTCAAGTTTTGTTTACGCTTTGACACATATACAGTTGATAAAAATCTAGATTCAATTAAGTGACATCTAATCAAATTGTCTTTGAATGCGTTCTCCTCTTTACATTTATTGTCTACTTGTTATGTCCCTCAGCTTGGCTTAGTTACGCTTTTCTTGTCTGCTTGTTATGTCCCTCAGCTTGGCTCCGTGATTGTTGATGTGTGGATACTCTGAGTGTGATGGAAGCTATGTGGTGAGTTCTTGGATCTGTTTTTTTCTTTCTGTTTTAATACTACTTCAAGTTGTCTTCACTCACTGCCTTCAGGTTTGTGAGAGGTCTCTTTACTTCTGCAACTGGTGGCCCCACTGGACCACCTTCTTAAAGCTTTGTGAGGGCTGAAATGCGACCAAGCGGGTTCCTTAAATGAACAAACTTGCAATGATGGACTGAAATGGAGTCTGCTACCACATATTCGACCATGAAGAAAGGTATTTTATCATCCTCGAGAGTCTCTTTGTTGTTCTGAGCTCCTATGAGTTTGTATCTGTTGATATGGTCATGTACTTGTATATGTTGCTACTGCGTAAGCTCTAAGCATTTAGGAAGCTATCGATCGCAGAAGTTTGTAGTCTAGATGGGGAATTTAACAGTTGTTGTTCTAATTGAGTTTTTAGTGGTTAATATGGTCATGTGTTGGTTCTTTTTCTTCTGAGCTTGCATGAGTCATGTCTAGAAGCATTTAGGAGGCAATCGATTGCGGAAGTTCATATTCTAGATGAAAACGAGTGCCCACATGAGTCATGTCTAATAGCATTTGCTTGGTTTGGTTTACGGTAGAGTTGACAGAGATTAGCTGCTTTCAATATGGATTAGATCTGAATTGCTGCTGCTTTTAGTATGGATTATAGGTGAATTGCTGCTGTTTTTTTTTTTTTTTTTTTTTATGTTCATCTGTTTAAATAAAGAGTTCATGAGGAAATTCTCTTTTTTGATTCAATGGTGTGGCTTTTGAATTGTGCAGATATACAAACCCAGATAGGCTAAGCTGCTTCTAATGGTTATCCTGAAAATTGATCTGACATTGTTTGTTTTTGGACAACTTTGGCATGTTTTCATTTTTGTTTCACATTTATTTGTTTTACACATTTTTATGATGGAAAAATTTTAATTTCAAAAAACTATATTTTCAAAAATAAAAGACTCGAAATTATATCCCATCATTGGAAGGGATAATTTTAATTAAGAGATGAGGAGTTCTTATTTTTAAAACAGTATATAATATATATTCATTAAAAATTAAAACAGTACATAAAAGCCCAAAAATATAACCCGCATCGTGGATGCCCTTACGTACAAGTACAAAAGGGTTAAATAAAGTAAATATGGAAATTTTATTTTATTTTTAACCCAATCCTTACCCTCGTAATAACTTTGATTAATCAATAAGATTTTAGATTTTAAAAACCATAGGAATAAGACGATTAAAAAACGTAGTAAGTGGCAAAAATATGCGGTGAAATCAGAGTCGTCCGATCTAAAAAAACAACACGGCTTAAGCACGAAAACGGGCCCCACGTTTCGGCCACTTCCCGCAAGAATGACCCGTAGTTTCCCTTCAGCCTTTTCTTCTTTAAACCCATTTGATTTCACTACTCTCTCTCTCTCTCTCCGCCTCCCTTTAAGACCAAATCTTTCTCTCTCTCCACCATTTGCATAGAGCTCAACGAGCTCACTTTCTCCACGCACTTCTTGGAACGAAAGAAGGTATTCATTCTATTGAGAGAGAGAGAGAGAGAGAAGAAGAAGAAGAAGAAGAATAAAGAATCTTGAAGTTTTTGAATCCAACAACTCAAAAGATCAGATCGGATCGGGTTTCTTTTTTTTCAAGAACATTTTTAATCAAGATGCAGACGACCAACGGCTCAGATTCAACGTTGGCAACTTCCGGATCCACGCAACAAACAACGACTCCTCCACCACCACATCAGTGGCAACAACAACCGCAGCAGCAGCAGCAACAGCAACAGCAACAGTGGATGGCGGCTGCGGCGGCCATGCAGTATCCCGCGGCTGCTATGATGATGATGCAGCAACAACAGATGATGATGTATCCTCACCAATACGTTCCTTATAACCAAGGTCCTTATCAGCAGCAGCATCACCACCATCCTCACCTTCACCAATACGGTTCTTATCAACAGCATCATCAACACAAGCCTCTTGACCGTGGATCTGGTGACGATGTCAAGACTCTTTGGATCGGTGACCTTCTTCATTGGATGGACGAGACTTATCTTCATTCTTGCTTCTCCCACACTGGCGAGGTAGTTTTCTTGTTTCTCAGCTTATCCCTTCTATTCGTACTCTGTTTTCGATTTGCAAATCTTTGACATGCTCTTGTGTCTTGATTCATTTGTCAAGCCAACTCGTAATTTTTATAAGTAGTTAATTGGATTAATTGGATTAGATTAGATCCAATGGATTATTGAATATGCGTAGAAACAAATAGGGTAATGGAGAACAGCATTGACCTGAAAAGGACAGGACAAGTTCTGTTTTCGTTAGGCAAAAAAAAAAAGTACTCTTGTACATTGCCACGTTTAGTTAAAACTTTTCTGGTAAGACAAAAATAAAAGCACCTTATACGTAAAGTACGTAAAGAAAGAGAATAAGATTTTTTTCACTTAACATGAACTGACTGACTTATGTACATGTACTATTATACATACATGTTGCTCTGTTTTGTTCTTTCTCTTCTCTGATGTTTCTTGTTTGGACAGGTTTCTTCTGTGAAAGTTATACGTAACAAGGTCACTTCTCAGTCAGAAGGGTATGGTTTTGTTGAGTTTCTTTCACGTGCTGTAGCTGAAGAAGTTCTTCAGAACTATACTGGTTCGTTGATGCCAAACTCGGAGCAGCCCTTTCGTTTGAACTGGGCATCTTTCAGTACTGGTGAAAAAAGAGCAGTAGAAAGTGGTCCGGATCTATCTGTATTTGTTGGAGACTTATCTCCTGATGTGACTGACGATTTATTGCACGAGACCTTTTCTACTAGATACCCTTCTGTCAAAGGCGCAAAAGTTGTGATTGATTCCAACTCCGGACGGTCCAAAGGTTACGGTTTTGTTAGGTTTGGTGATGAAAATGAGAGATCAAGAGCTTTGACAGAAATGAACGGAGCTTTCTGTTCTAACAGGCAAATGCGCGTTGGCGTTGCGACCCCTAAAAGGGCTGTTGCTAATCAGCAACATCATTCATCACAAGGTAGGGATACTGAGATTTCATTTCCTCTTTTGTTTCTTTTCATAGGACTTTAAAGTTAACAACTTAATGAGTCTAGTTGCACTTGAGTTAGAAAGTTTTTATGTTTTCATTGAAATAGCTCTGATACTGGCTGGTGGACATGGAGCAAATGGTTACATGGCTCATGGCTCGCAGTCTGATGGCGAATCAACTAACTCAACAGTGAGTTGTCATATGTCAGCATTATTCAAGCTCTATATATGTTTTTGCTGCTCATTTTATAAAGTTTATTCTAACTGTAGATATTCGTTGGGGGCATTGACCCTGATGTTACTGATGAAGACCTCAGAAAACCTTTTTCCCAGTTTGGGGAAGTTGTTTCAGTGAAGATCCCTGTAGGCAG
Organism: Camelina sativa; assembly: GCF_000633955.1. Lineage (NCBI taxonomy): Eukaryota > Viridiplantae > Streptophyta > Magnoliopsida > Brassicales > Brassicaceae > Camelina > Camelina sativa. Next base: position 8,775,038 of record NC_025685.1, on the reverse strand, counting down.
AGGATGTGGATTTGTCCAATTTGCTGACAGGTGCGGTCCTCATCTAGTTTGTAGTGCTGGCTTTTCAGCAACATGCTTGAGCAACCAGTTAGGTGCTTAAATATCTAGTAGTGAAATAAAGCGACTCTGCCTTGGTTTTGACAGGAAGAGTGCTGAAGATGCCATCGAGAGTTTGAACGGGACAGTCATCGGCAAGAACACGGTCAGACTCTCTTGGGGACGAACTCCAAACAAACAGGTAAAATTTAACTTTGGAGTTGATGCATTCTATCAGTAGAATACTCTTATTTTTGCTAGGGTCAGACTTTGTGAATAGCGTTATAGGCATGTTTTTATAAAAAGTAATGTCAGTAGCTGACAATAACTGGTGGAACCTAAAGCACCTTCCCTACATTTTTCTCTTGTGACTTTAGGCAAGTGGGAGAATATCTAATACATGTCTCCATGTCCAACTTGTGTCACCAACCCTGAACATGGCCATATGTCGACATGGTTTTGTTTGTCCCCAATTTTTGTCTAGGACATAAAAAAAAATGGTTCTCCCATCAAGTGCTCTTTGTTTTTTTTTCCAAATTGTCTTGAACTAAAACAAAACTAGAATCTTATCTAAACCATGACCAACTAAATATTTCTCTATAATTTTGTTAATGTGTTTTCAACTTGTAGCAGTGGAGAGGAGGAGACTCAGGACAGCAGTGGAATGGAGGATACTCACGAGGACAAGGTTACAACAATGGAGGAGGATATGCTAACCACCACGAATCCAACACCTATCATGGTGAGACTTGAGAGAGTGATCATCACCAATGGTGGCTTCTCAGTGGTTTAAAGCTCTGATTCAGATATCAAAGCTACTAAACTTGTAGTCGAAAGAAGAATTTTGTTAGATGGATTTGATTTTGATAGACTTGTTGTTTGGGGAGGATTCAAAAAATTTTGGTTACTGGTTTGTCTCAAACTAATATAATGGGTGTGTGCCTTCTTGGATCAGAGTTCCCTCTTTAAATCCTTTTATCTTTACAAATTGTGGAGCTCCACAAAACCTATATAAATTAAAAATAGACCCCAAAAAGTTTAAAATATCTTTTAAACCCCTATTAATTTAAAAAAGTTAAAACTATAAGCCCCTCTCTCTCTCTCTATCTCTTCTTCTTCCTCGAGTCCTACTCTCATCAAACTCTCCGGAGAGGAAAGAAAAAAGAAAAAAAAGAAAAAAGAAAAAAAGAGGAGAGTGAAAGATGGAAGAAGCTTTCATGGCGATGCTCTCACAGCTTCTCCATCTCCAAAACTCATTAGACCCTACAAGCACTATCTTCTCTTCCGCCTCCACATCTTCGCCGTCTTCAACCACACCTTCATCACTCCTCTCATCTTCCTCCGCCGCGCCGTTACTCTTCTTCACTCTCGCATCTCTCCTCTCTTTCCTCGCCGTCAATAGATCTTCAACAGATTCCTCATCTTCCTCCGCTTCTCCTTCCCCTTCCCCTCCTCCGCCTCTCCCCGACGGCGATTACTCCGTCGCTGCCTTCCGTTCCCTATCCACCGACCACATCTGGTCCATCGATGCGCCTCTCCGTGACGCTCGCTGGCGCTCTTTGTACGGTCTCTCCTACCCAGTCTTCACCACCGTCGTCGACAAGCTCAAGCCCTTCATCACAGCTTCGAATCTCTCTCTCCCAGCCGATTACGCCGTCGCGATGGTTCTCTCTCGTCTCGCTCATGGCTGCTCAGCGAAAACCCTAGCTTCTCGCTACGCCTTAGATCCATACCTCATCTCCAAGATCACAAACATGGTCACGCGTCTCTTAGCCACCAAGCTTTACCCGGAATTCATCAAGATCCCAGTCGGGAAACGCAGATTGATCGAAACGACTCAGGGATTCGAAGAACTCACGTCTCTCCCCAACATCTGCGGCGCCATTGATAGCACTCCCGTGAAGCTAAGACGCCGCACGAAACTAAACCCTAAAAACATTTACGGTTGCAAGTACGGATACGACGCCGTTTTGCTTCAGGTCGTTGCTGATCACAAGAAGATCTTTTGGGACGTCTGTGTGAAAGCCCCAGGTGGGGAAGACGACTCTTCGCATTTCAGAGATAGTCTTCTCTACAAGAGGCTTACTTCAGGAGACATTGTCTGGGAGAAAGTGATTAATATCAGAGGTCACCATGTGAGACCATACATTGTTGGAGATTGGTGTTACCCTCTTCTCTCGTTCCTGATGACTCCTTTTTCACCCAATGGCTCTGGTTCTCCGCCGGAGAATCTATTCGACGGAATGCTGATGAAAGGGAGGTCAGTGGTGGTGGACGCCATTGGATTGCTCAAGGCTAGATGGAAGATTCTTCAGAGTTTGAATGTTGGAGTGAACCATGCTCCTCAGACTATTGTGGCTTGTTGTGTGTTGCATAACTTATGTCAGATTGCTAGAGAACCTGAGCCGGAGGTTTGGAAAGATCCAGATGAAACTGGAACGCCTGCAAGGGTTTTGGAGAGTGAGAGACAGTTTTACTATTACGGGGAGAGCTTGAGGCAAGCATTGGCTGATGATTTGCATCAGAGGCTCTCCTCAAGGTAATAAAAAGACATGACAGATCTTACCAAGATCATCTTGGTCAACAACAATTGGAACTTTCGACCTTGTTATATTATGTATGAAGCAAGTGCTTTCAAGTGTTTAGATAGCATTGTAGATTCAAATCCTCTTGAGAATAGAGTTGTTTTAGGTTCAAGTATGAGGATTTATAAATGTTAAAAAGCTGATTCTGTTGCTGAGCCATCCATCCCAAGAGTCTGTTTTCTGACTTAGGAATGGGTTTATGGTTTCTTCTGTGACACATTGAGAATTAAATGTATGACTCTTTATTGATATGGATTATGGAATCTTGAGAAGTAAGTTTTTTTTTGGGATTTAGAAAGTTTAGAAAACCCAACTGTCACTTTTGTGGCTTAGAAAAAGGTTTATATGATTTGGTCTGTAACAGATTGAGAATGGAATGTAACTTTAGTGGAATGGAATCTGAAACTGTGAAACCGTTTTCTGGTTTGAAAATATGGAGACAAGTCAAATGAAAAGAGAATGGAATGTTCTTAACCTCTGTCTTCCGTGATTTGGAAGTACATCACTATTGGATTATCGTCTTATTACAACTTTCCAGGCCTGTTGGATTTTTTTGATACTCTTTTCTCTGTTGAAAATTTGCATTCTTTTTTTTAACACTATAGACATAGGAATGGGTCTTGAAAACAATTCCAATTTCCGATTCCACTCCAAGAAATCAGTTAAGTTCTTGATATCCATCCGCAGTTGTTTGTTCTTCCTCTCTTGAATCCGTTATAACACCAAGTTTACCTTTTTCACCGTGGTTTTGCTAATGCTTGGCGAGTCGAGATACCGTGCAACAGTTTGACAAAACCCAAGAAGCTCAGCTTCCCATCAGTGTGTCTTATCCAGTCATGTAGAATGGTATGGACCGGCATCGATGATCCAACACCAAGTTCCTACAATGCATTTGTGTTCCCTTTAGTAAT
>NC_025685.1:8769455-8770670 GCF_000633955.1 Camelina sativa | reverse complement strand
ACCGTGCAACAGTTTGACAAAACCCAAGAAGCTCAGCTTCCCATCAGTGTGTCTTATCCAGTCATGTAGAATGGTATGGACCGGCATCGATGATCCAACACCAAGTTCCTACAATGCATTTGTGTTCCCTTTAGTAATTTAGCTGAAAATATTGTGAAAGAAAAGTCTTAAGTGAAGAAGAAAAACTTACAGAAGCTAGTTCTTCGATGACGATAACTCGGTTTCCATTCATCTCAAAGAGCTCATAAGCATGACGAATGCTCTGCTCCCAACAATCAAGAGACTCATGCTGATGAACGCTAATAGAAGCTGCACAAAACTCTTCGAAATCCATCCCTTTGTATTGAAGTCCATTTAACTGTCATTTCCCAAAAACCAAATGTTTTGTTACCAACCTTGTATTGTCTCTTATTAAGCAAAAGGGCAAGAAGAACAGAAACGGAATAATACCAACGCAAGAAAGTCCGGGATCCGTGATTCCTTCATTGCATCTGTTGCATTTGTAGCAAATGCCTGTCCAGCAGAAAATGAATCTAGCTTTGAGCTGTTTGTTCCCTACCAGAGAGAGAGAGACAGAGACAGAGAGGGGAGAGAAGGCGCATACCAATCTGATACTATCCAAAGTAATGAGGCTATTTTTGTTGGGTGCTAAGAGTGCAAACTGCGCTTTCAGATAAAGAAGTTCATCGGTAATTAATGTCTTGGACAGAGCCTGGAGAGGGTAAAAGAGTTCGGATCAACAATAAAATGCAGAGAGCTAACTAGATTCAAAGGCATCAAAGATTAAACACATCCTGTATTGTTCATAGGAAACAGTATAAAAGGTTACACAAAAAACGTACCATCAAAGCAGCTTTGCGCAAAGAAGAAGATTTCAAGTATGCTTTGATCTGCTTGAAGATCAGAATATCAAACGGGATCTCTATTTTCTTATAACCCGCGATCCAAGGATGTACTGTAGAAACCGACAAAAACATAGAGTAACTTCAAGTGGTGATTCATGACAGTTAGAAACAGATGTGAAGATGTTAGAGTTTACTGACTCAAAGCTTGAGAGGCTGTCATTCTTTTCCGAGGGTCCTTGTACAATAATCTCTTAACAAAATCTTTAGCCTCAAAGGATAATGAAGGCCAAGGAGGTTCATCAAAACTAGGATCAGCTTTTAGAACTGCCCTGAAAATTCCTGATTCAGTTCTTGCCCAAAAAGGACGGCT
>NC_025685.1:8766866-8768530 GCF_000633955.1 Camelina sativa | reverse complement strand
TTAACAAAATCTTTAGCCTCAAAGGATAATGAAGGCCAAGGAGGTTCATCAAAACTAGGATCAGCTTTTAGAACTGCCCTGAAAATTCCTGATTCAGTTCTTGCCCAAAAAGGACGGCTTCCACATAGGAGAATGTATGCTATTACTCCTATGCTCCATACATCAGCTTCCGTGGTGTAAGATCTATGTAGAACTTCAGGGGCTACGTAATATGCACTTCCCACTATATCATTTAGTCTTTCGTCTGGTCTGACAAAGTCTGATAATCCAAAATCTATGACTTTCAACTGAGAGTTCTCTTCCTTGGAAGTGTACAAGAAGTTCTGACACATGAAAGTGTTTCAAATTTGAGATTGGTATTAAACTAAGATAAGATCTTTCATCTAGGTCGTGAAGGGAAAAACAAATACGAAAGAGTGGTTCACCTCTGGCTTTAGATCTCGATGAACAACTCCTTGGAGATGACAGGAAGCTACAACGTTAAGGATCTGTATAAGCACTGCTTTTGCATCATCTTCAGAGTATTTACCTCCCCTATAAGAGAAGATGAATATGAAATAGTTAGACAAGGCAATAGAACCATCTTCAAGAAGAATCTCTGACCATAAAGTTAACAAATTTTACAGCAATCTTTAATAGCAGACCTTGCTAGTATCCTGTCAAGAAGTTCACCACCTCCACATAACCTGAAAGTTGGAAGAAAATAATTGTTTATTCAGCCAAATAGGAATCTGATAGCTCCCCTAGTAAGATAAGATTCAACATCACACAGGGATATATAAGCACATGATATGTGGCGTGGAAACAAGTTGTCTTACTCCATAACGATGTAGACGTTGGCATGGTCCTCGAATGCATCATAGAATTGTACCAAATTTTGATGTCCAGATAAAGCCCGCAGTATTTTAACTTCTCTTCTCACATCCTCTATAGATATTGCAGATGTCATCTGCCAAACCAAAACTGATGAGCAACAGTCTATTATGTATTAAGCTAACACTAAAACCATCTGTATATTACATAGATGTGTACGCGAATCCAGATTCCAACTAACTCGATTGCATAGCTAACATGCTTAGTCATCAGATACGGACCATAGATACTTCATTTGCTTGATTGACGATAAGCAAAAGTGTCCATGCTTCCAATTTATTGACAAATTTAAAACGTTTTGAAAAATTTTCACAGAAAAGTCAGCAAAGCTAATATCTACAACCATTGAAAATTTGGCTATTGAAAAACATTGAGTCTCATTAAAAACTTCAACATCATCCGAGTTTTTCTATTAATTTCTAAACGTGAAAGTCCACATACGCTATTAATTTTTCAAAAAGATGGCTTAAACAAGCGAAAAGTAATGATCAAATTACAGGGTTCATCATGAAGCAAAAAAGGAGACTCTTATGGTTTGCTCTTCTACTTGGAAACAGTCCAATATCTCTACTAACCAAATTAGACAAGAAACACACAAAATCTTCAATTGTGACAAATTTAGCTATCACTCAAAGCCAATTGAAGCACAACAAAACTTAAAGATGGAAACTTGAGAAATTCAGAAAAAAGTGACCTTAGATTTTGGGATGACTTTAACAGCAACTTCCTGATCCTTGAGCTCTCCTTTCTTGAACTTAGCAGAGCAAGTGTAACCAAAATGCCCTCGCCCA
>NC_025685.1:8749379-8766078 GCF_000633955.1 Camelina sativa | reverse complement strand
ATTGTTTATTCAGCCAAATAGGAATCTGATAGCTCCCCTAGTAAGATAAGATTCAACATCACACAGGGATATATAAGCACATGATATGTGGCGTGGAAACAAGTTGTCTTACTCCATAACGATGTAGACGTTGGCATGGTCCTCGAATGCATCATAGAATTGTACCAAATTTTGATGTCCAGATAAAGCCCGCAGTATTTTAACTTCTCTTCTCACATCCTCTATAGATATTGCAGATGTCATCTGCCAAACCAAAACTGATGAGCAACAGTCTATTATGTATTAAGCTAACACTAAAACCATCTGTATATTACATAGATGTGTACGCGAATCCAGATTCCAACTAACTCGATTGCATAGCTAACATGCTTAGTCATCAGATACGGACCATAGATACTTCATTTGCTTGATTGACGATAAGCAAAAGTGTCCATGCTTCCAATTTATTGACAAATTTAAAACGTTTTGAAAAATTTTCACAGAAAAGTCAGCAAAGCTAATATCTACAACCATTGAAAATTTGGCTATTGAAAAACATTGAGTCTCATTAAAAACTTCAACATCATCCGAGTTTTTCTATTAATTTCTAAACGTGAAAGTCCACATACGCTATTAATTTTTCAAAAAGATGGCTTAAACAAGCGAAAAGTAATGATCAAATTACAGGGTTCATCATGAAGCAAAAAAGGAGACTCTTATGGTTTGCTCTTCTACTTGGAAACAGTCCAATATCTCTACTAACCAAATTAGACAAGAAACACACAAAATCTTCAATTGTGACAAATTTAGCTATCACTCAAAGCCAATTGAAGCACAACAAAACTTAAAGATGGAAACTTGAGAAATTCAGAAAAAAGTGACCTTAGATTTTGGGATGACTTTAACAGCAACTTCCTGATCCTTGAGCTCTCCTTTCTTGAACTTAGCAGAGCAAGTGTAACCAAAATGCCCTCGCCCAATCTCTTCTCCTAACTCAATCCTACTCTGTAACTCCTTGGAAAAACCAAATCTTTTGTCCAGCCCAACTTCTTCCCTCTCCTCCTCCTCCAGCTGATGCCTCGCCGCAGGCAGAGTAGCCTCCTTCTTCTCCTTCCTCCGCCGCAGAACATCCCGTATATGTTTCGCCGGCGAAGGAGGGTGAAAAGCACGCGCGAGCTGACGGAGTGGAGTGCTGGTAACACTCTTACTCTCTCCACCACCTCCTCCGTCGTCTCGGCTCTTGTTACGGCGGTGCCGGGCGGGACTAGGCGTGTAGAAAGGGAAAAAAGGAGAGGCCTTTACGGCGGGAGAGGAACGAACAGGGGATTTGCCGGGACGGGCAGGGGTAGAATCGTCATTTTGAAGAACAAGGTCTTTGGGTGCGTAAGGATTAGGTTTGACGGAGGAGGAGGGCTTAGAAGTACAGCCTCCCATACTCTTCCTTCTTCTTCTTTTTTTTTTTCCGGTTTCAAAGATTAAAATTTTTTTTAAAAAAAAAGACAACAGGAAGAGAAGAAGAAGAATTGGGAGTTGTGTCTGGACGGACTTAAAGAGAATCACAGCAATGACATTGAAACGCTCTTGTCTGGTTTGGTTTCAATAAGTTAGAGAGAGAGAGAGAGAGAGAGAGAGAGAGAAGCCACATGGCAGAATCTGCGGGGGTATGATGAAGTTGCTTTGCTTCCATCTGATATGAAGAGAAGAGAAAGGTTTTAAAAAAAAAAATTAGATGTGGATTGGTTGAAATTAGTTTTGCCTTTTGCCACGTCTTTCTATTTATGTTTACACATATGTTTGTTCTTTCTCTAAGCAATATACTATTACATTATTTTGTTTTTTTTTTTTTTCATGTCTCATCATTTCTTGTTTTTTTTGTCTTTTTTTTTTTCTTGTCTTTTTGTTGCTGATATTGTCTTTTTCTGTTTTGATAAGAGAATATCAAACAACAACAAAATTATTTTGTTTGACAAAAAAAAAAAAAAAATTTAATTGGTGAACGGTGAAGATCTCGTTTAGGTGAAAAATAAATAAAAATCTTATATAAATTGTTAAGAAATAAAAAAACGTTTTAAAATGTATATATGGACGTTATCATTTCAAAAAGGGAGAATTAAAGAAAAACTTTTTTTTACTTCTCAATCTTGTGATAAGCTAGATACTACAAACTATTAGTCCATGTATTAGGTACATGTAACTATATTTTCTCTAGTGGAAGCAAATGTCATAGAGGACGCTAAATTAAAAATTATTACTAATTGTTAGTAAACTATATATAGATACAGTCGAATTTCTATAAATTAATATTTAGTAAATTAATAATTTTTATAAATCAATATTTTCTTTTTCAGTTTTAAATTTGGTCAATGCAATTTTGGACATAATTCAATAATATAATAAGATAATAACTTTTTAAAAAATATCATTTGTAAATATGGTTTCATCAATAATATAAATTCATAATTATATAGACTTATAAAAATATATGTCTATATACACATTAATTTTAAAAAAAATATTTCTAATATTTTTACTATATCAAAAATATTGAGTGTTCTCTTCAAAACATGATAATTGTTATTTTCTTTGTAATTAATTCTATAAAAATATTAGTTATAACAATTTATTTTGTTTTATTTTTTTTTTTACCAAATTAGGAAAGTCTTTTTGTAAATAAGTAATTTATAAATAAATTAAAACTTTATAAGTTAAATAGATTTTCATGGTCCTAACAATATTAATTTATTAAAATTTTACAGTAGAATACAAATTATTTCGCTCTGAAAATCAGGATTACGTTACACACTCCATCAATTTTGATTGGACGATGTACCTGCTTGTTCTTGAATAATGCATCGCTTATGTTGTAACCTACCCACTTTCGTTGTATTCGGACAGTGCGCATATCAATTTCAATTATTTTAATAGATTTCATCGTTTTCAGTATACTTGATCCACATTTTTATCTCACTAACTCTTGATTTGATAATCTCTCTGGAATATTTTACAAGATCCGTAGAAATTAGTTTAATTATATTATTGCTTCCATCTACCCATCAGTATAGTACGTATACGTATAGACAATAATTATGAAGTTGGTTACTAGTATAGCAATATAGCATGTTTTGGTTTCATGAAAATATTAATATACATGTGGGCATGGCCATCAATACATGGGCTGTATTAATTTGGCAGTAAAATTAGGTTCTGTTTCAATTAAAGATTACAGAATTAATGATAATTAATAGTATGATACTTTATTAGTTTGTGTGACAACTACAGTATATGTTATGAAATTCAAATTACTAGACAACCTTGGCGTAAGAAATCATTGAGCTTTTTAGGTGCTATCCCAATACTCTTATTTATCTTTTCAGTTATTTTAGAGAAAAAACAAAAATGATTAGTTTTCAACCAATCTGGCAGTCAACTTATCCAGTCCATTCATCTAAATCAAAACAAAGAGTTGAGAGATACACAGTAGGGTCGCAATTCTTGTGCTATATTATTCAGAATTGTAATCTCACAAAAATAAAATATATTAAACATACAAAAAAATAAAAATGAAATTGCCCAAGTTAGAGAATTGAAAAGAATGAAAGAAGGTATATAAAACGAACACTCAAAAAAATGTCACCATGCCTTCATCATATAGTTCATTCACTATCTTCTCCCAAAGTCATATGCCTTGCTTCTGTGTCTTAGAAAAACCAACCCATATATGTATTATTTGGTTAATTAACTCTCTAAAACTTTTACCTCTATTATAGTAAATGAATAATAAACTGTAGTCGTTGTGGTGGGGAATAATTTAGAGATTGTTAGGTGAGAGTGAGATGGAGGAAGGTTTGCCACGTCCCATGGTGAAGCCTCTGGTTCCATCAGGCATTCTTGGTCCTTTTGTTGCTGTTTTAGGAGACGAAGATTCGTGTGAACTTAGGCTCGGTGTCCCGAGGCTGACTCCGAGCCCAATCCCGAAGCTACGTCCTCCTCCTCCTACTGCATAGCTTCTTGGGGAACGTCCTCGTCCTTTTCCTCTCCCTTTACCCCACAGTCCACCAAGATTGTTGTCATCACCCTAACGTGCACAGCAAGAAAATTTAGTTTGTACTTATCTAAGAAAACAATAAACATTTCGTGGGGATTAAGAAACAGTACTTACGTCGTTATCAAGCTGTGATTCGGTTAAATGGTGACGCGGAGAGTCTTCTCCTGATTCATAAGAAGGGAGTTCATCATCGATGAGGATCCCATCGAAGTTTCTTCGGCTCTTGAGCACCGATTTGGGCTGTACATACCACACAAATTATTCTCAGAGCGTTTCAAGAGAAATGTGTGACTTAAGAAGAAGAGAATATATAAATTTACATACCGAGCATCTGAGAAGCAGCCTCACGCGAAGCCCTTTCCTCCAGTTTCTTTCATCGTTCAGCTTCTCCACCTAGTATGATCACATTTGCTATATATCTCAGAAACTAGTATACAGAGATTTGGATAAAAGGATAGAATTGTAAGTAAAGATTTACTCACAGCTTTATCTGCGATAACAGTGTTGTCATACTCGATAAGGGCGTGAATCTTTGGAGTAAAACAAGAAGAATATATATGTTAAGCTCTTTAATTAAGTAAAGTGTTAATAAACTAGAAACAGATCGTGGTACTTACTTTGTTGCTCATCAAGAAATCGCCTTTTGGACGAGAGGAGTTGGATTCTGGAGGATGACAGATACGAATCGCTTTGACGCTAAAACAATTTAAATCAAAAAGTTGTTGTTTATTAATTTAGAAAAGCAAAGTTTAAAGTGAAAGTAAAAAAAGCCTTCTTACTTTCCAATAACTCCAAAGATCTTCTCAAGGTTCTGGTAAGAATGATCGTCTGGCAAATTCTCTGCAACGACAGTCCGACCCTGCAGAACAACAATACAAGAACTTGGTATATAGTTGATTACAAATACGATGAAGCTCTTTCATGATATTCAAAGGAACATTTACGTACGTACCTGCAATTCCTCTCTGTCTCTTTCAGTAAATGGACTTGTACGCTTAACTTTCTTGCCGTCTTCGCTCACAACCTTAATTTTATTCACAAAGATCTCTTACTTTTGGATCTTACATTGGTTGGTTGATAGTTAGAGGATATATAAAGAAAGAAGAAGCTTACAAGCTTTGAGGAGGAGCGTAGAGCAAGAGAAACTAGGTGGTGGTTACTCGTTAATGCCTTGATCTTCTTGGTCGAAGCGATATATGATATAGGCACTACGTTTTAAACCATATGAATTAATGCAAAACAGATCTTCACATAAAAGATCATATGTATATAGATAGTTTAAAAGAAAACAATATATGCTTACCATAACCTTCAATGTCTTTGCTTATGTGCTTTGAAATGGACTCGTTGGCTAGGAGACTCATGTCCGTAAACTGGTACTCAACCTATAAAAATGGTTTCTCGTGATTCAAGATAGGTTTTTTTATGGGTTTGTTAGCATTTTAGTACATTTTTAAAACTTAATTGTCAAAAACATACATACACTATTTATAATAGAAAAAGAGGGTGTTGTGAAATAGAGGGTGGTAGAGATAGAATTCTGAGTGGGACTCAGTGGAGGGACGAACATTACTAAAATGTCCTGGTCAAGGTTTGATTTTATTTTTATTTTTTTTTAAAATTCTATTTTCTTCTTTATTATATGCTCCCAACAATGTAAAACAAAAATGCTAGCTAATTAAAATTTGTTTTTTTAAATTTTAAAGATGGATAAAAATTTATGTTCTTTTTATTTGGAATTTGATATGCATTTTGTTTGATGATTTTATTTGATAATGTTAAATATTTTTAACAAATTTTGTATTATGTACATCTTATTAATTGTACAAATGTCTGTATACATTATTAAGAGTATAAATATCTGTACACATTATTAATAGTACAAATTTTTCTGTACACATTAATAAGTGTACATATATAATTTGTTTAATTTTTTGGGCTCTAGATATCTGTACAGTTGTTTGTACTACAATGATTTTGTAAAAATTATATCTGTATACTTAATAATATATACCGACATCTATACACTTAATAAAATGTTGAGACATATGTACACTTAATAAGGTGTATAAGTATGTGTACACTTAAAAATGTGTACGGATACAAAATATATATAATATATTTAAAAATTATTAAACAAAATTTATATCAAATTGTAAAGAAAAAAATATAGATTCTTTTGTATTTAAAAATTTTTCTTAAAAAAAATTACATGAACACTTATTTGAAAAATCAAGAAAGATTGGTTAATGACAAAAAAGGCTGAGAAAATAGCCAAACAGTGATAAATGTGGTTTTTTCTAATTATAAATAGTGAATATATTTTTTTACTAATTATATTTGAAAAATGTATCATTTTGCCAAATATCTCTTTTTTTATTGTATTAGAACTGAAAAAGCTAAACCAAATTTGGTTTGTTGGTATACCGGAAAAATCCATCTTATTAGATTCATTTTATGTGCAATTACACCAACTAACTAACAGAATTAAGATCATATGATAAATGCTCTCATGACGTACGTAAAACGTAAACAGAGGAAATAAAATAAAAAGGTGAAAAAAACCTGTTTGACGATCTTAAGTCGGAGATCATCGGAAAGCAGATTCTTGGACGAAGAAGACGAGTTCTGATTAACCGGAAACTGAACAGCCGGATTGGGAATGTAAAACGCAGCAGCCGGATCATGAACATGTTGATGCTGAGCAGTAGGATCTCCTCCTCCCACGTAGATCCAATCCGACGACTGAGCACCAACGCCTGTCCCCCCTCCACCGCCGCATCCTCCAATGCAACCGCCGTTGTAATGGAAACAAGGGTAAAAGTAACCGGAGATCGGAGAGACCTGCGGTGCTGGTGCGGTGGTATGTGATCGCGGTACGAATTCAGGTGCTTGAGCGTTGAATTTGAACGACGTCGCCTGAGCGCCGGAAGATCCACCACCTCCGTCTAATAGTTTCTTCTCCGTTGTCTCCTTCGCGACGGACGCTACCTCTTCTCGCTGCATCTGCGCCATATTACTCTCACTACTCTACAAAAAATCTCTTAACTAAAATATATATTTTTTTTGGTTTTTTGTTGTTGTTTGGTATATTTTTTTTTGAGTGAAGTTTTTGTTTTTTTTTTTCAATCTAAAGAAAATATGAATAGTGATGTTGTTTCTACCTTTTTCTATTAATTTGATTTGATTTCTTCTTCTCGGAATTTTCTCACTCACCTAATTATTTTCAAAACATGGAAAAAACTTGTGAAGCCTTAGTTTTTTCGCGCAAATTATGGGTTTTTAACGAGAAAAATAAGCTTCCATGTTTGACTGTGTATTTCACTTTTTTTTTTTCCTCTCAAATTTTTAATTTTTATTTTATAGCAAATCTCTTTTTTTTTTCTTGGGTGGGGAGGTATAAAGATAAAGTAATTAATGCGTAAGGGATACTTCGCTCAATCAAAATTTGATAAATCATATTTTCATCGACTAAACTTTGTTTATTTGAAAACTAGCACTAGTAAATTTGTATCATATAGTTACATTTTTTGTTACAAAAAAAATAATAACAAATAATATCTATAAATTGTTACAAATTAGTGACAAAAATTAAGTTAATAGTTATTGTAGCTAATTAGTTACTAAGTGTAGCTATATAGTGACAAATAGTAACATACATAATTTATAGAAAAATGTTACATATTTAGTGACATAAAATTTTGTAACACTATGACACACAACTTTAAATGTAGCAAATTCTAACATTTTCCTCACCCTTAAACACTTATAAAATTTTTCTTTCCCTTCCTAAATGACCTAAATTTTTTTTTTCCCCAAATTAAAATTAAGGCAATCTGTTTCGAGAGAGTGGGAGATGAGATCTCTGTGGTCCTGACCTGAGGAGGAAGATGAGAGAGAGACTCGCAATCTTTCAGATCGGAGAAACGTTCGTCAGCTAGGAGCATTTCGACATTACCAGAGTTTCTTTCCTTCTTCGAGGTTGAATGGAAGTCCGGTACGGCTCCGGTGTGACGACCCTAATCACAGGGTCACCAACAAATGATCTTCCGACTCAACTGTGACATGATTCAGATGTGTGAAGACCGTGATGAGTTTAGTAAAAATATAAAAGACGTCGAATCACACTCTCGAGCTGCGATTGTGGTGCGGCAAGGTCTCATTTAATATATGATTTACAATTTTACCCTTATTCAAGGGAAGATTTACAAAGACTCTAATACATATTTGACGAAATATTTTTTTCTAAATCATCGTTGTCGGATCTTCAACACCATCATCGCCGGTGATTTTCAGCCACCACCATCATCGCCGGCGATTTAGCCACCACCATCTTCTGTCACCATCATCTTCTCCATCATCAGCGCCTCTTCATCATTGTTGTCGTGTTTTTGATGCGTTCATGCTCTAATCGGTATGTTTACTTTTCTCACCAATTCAAAAATTTGAGTTTTAAGGGTCTTTGATCATAAAATTGTAGTAACTGACATTGACATTCATTAACAACTTTCAGTGGTAATGGATTTATAAGGTTTTGATTGAGTAGGTTAAATTTGATATATATTGCATACCATGTGTTTGACTAAATGTCTAAATAAATTCTTTACTTCTTTTTAATGTTGGGTATTGGTTTTAACATTATATTGTGGACCTGTTCTACAGTATCATGATTCAAAATTTGTTTCTCTTGATTCTAATTATGTCTAAAGCTTCAAAATTTGTGTCTTTTGATTCTAATAATGTTGTTTTCATAAGTTGTAGAAGCTAAGAGAATGACAAAGCAACATAGATCGGAACAATCTACAGATGATCCAACTATTGATAGCAAAAGATTTAAGTGGCCGCCTAATTTGGCTCGTGGGCACTTGGAAATCTGTGTAGAAGAGAAAAGGAAAGGGAATTGGCAAAGTAAATGCTTAACAGAAATTGGTAGGATGAACCTTAGGGCTGAGTTTTTTAAAAGGTTTGGGTTAGACTGGAAATATGACAAGTTCAGGAATCGTCTAGACACCGTTAAAAGACAACATGAATCATACAAGCGGGTTATACCTGATTCATCTGAACTGAGATTCTGTGAACAAACTGGAGCAATCGAAATGCCTTTTTCTTGGTGGGAAAATTTAATCAAGGTACATTCTATTAACTAAAGTAAACTCATTTGTATAATCTATTTTAGACTAATGTTTCTGTTTGTCTCTCTCCATTGTAGGAAAAACCTGAAGCGAAAACTCTTCGTAACTATCCCATAAGAGATATTCCACTTATTGAACAACTTTTTTCTGAGGAGACAATTTCAGTTGGTGATGATGGTTGGCAACACCATGATAGAGCAAGTCATTTGCCTTTTGAAGCAAATTCTGTAGAAGATATTGAGCTTAACAACTCTCCCGAAGCTCAAAATTCTGAACAACCTCATAACAANAACCGGAAATATGACAAGTTCATGAATCGTCTAGACACCGTTAAAAGACAACATGAATCATACAAGCGGATTATACCTGATTCATCTGAACTGAGATTCTGTGAACAAACTGGAGCAATCGAAATGCCTTTTTCTTGGTGGGAAAATTTAATCAAGGTACATTCTATTAACTAAAGTAAACTCATTTGTATAATCTATTTTAGACTAATGTTTCTGTTTGTCTCTCTCCATTGTAGGAAAAACCTGAAGCGAAAACTCTTCGTAACTATCCCATAAGAGATATTCCACTTATTGAACAACTTTTTTCTGAGGAGACAATTTCAGTTGGTGATGATGGTTGGCAACACCATGATAGAGCAAGTCATTTGCCTTTTGAAGCAAATTCTGTTGAAGATATTGAGCTTAACAACTCTCCCGAAGCTCAAAATTCTGAACAACCTCATAACAATGGTAAGAGGGTAAGATCCAAACAACCTAAATCATCTAGAAAGCAGTCCAAAGAAAATCAGTGGGATCGAGTCTTAGATCTTATTGAGGACCAGGGAAGATTTTTTATGGGAGGTAGAGAGAGCTTTTATACGTACAATTCTGCTGCATGTGTTAAGGTGCTTGAACAGATGATATTTCTTAACAAACAAGGTGAGTTGTATTGGGCTGCCCTTGTGTTTCTTGAAAAAAATGAACAGAGACGACAAATCTTCATGACACTTCCGGACGAGATAAAGAAGATAGAATACCTAGAGAGAATGACGGTCAAAAAAAACTCGTTTCGAGGTAAGATTAAGTTTAACCTTATACATTTTTGTAGAAAATATAATGAGCCATTAACCTTAGAACCTATTCGCTAGCAATCTACTTTTGTATGTTTACCCTGTTTATAGATGAGTGACAACAATAAAGAGATTCATGCTTCTACATAGTTCACTTTTGAGATTCCTGTTGATCTCCGTATGGTTGATGCTGAGAGAGTCGGATGTGAGTATCCTAACTATTTTTATCTAGAGATTGTTCTCTTATGATTGTGAATGAACGAGCTGAATTAGATGTTCTTAGTTTTTATCTGTACAGTAGTGTGAACCATTTTATGGCTCTGTTGGGTATGATTATGTCTGATTAAAAATATAGTCATGATCTGCAGTTAATGTCTTCAAGGCAATAGCTGTGGACAAGCTCTTTTGAGAACTGTGTTTCATTCCTTCTACAATTTTTTTGAATTTTAAAATTTCTTTTTGTTGTAAAGACAGTTTGTTCAGAATTATATTAGTTTATCACTTTATCTACTTATAATTTTATTTTAGAATGAAAGTTAGTTACATATATTATTAATGTATAAATCTAATTCAAAAAATGTTTATATATTAATAATATTCATATATTATAAATTAAATTAATGTCAAAGGAAACTGAAAATAGAAGATAATATAATTAAAAGTTAATTTAGTAATTTTGTTTTCTAATCACATTCAAGTTGTATCCCAATCACTCTACCAAATATGATATAACCGCATCGCACCCGAATCGGACTTCCATTCACAATTTTACCTAATCGCATCGCTCCCAAATCACATCGCACCCGCACTTGAATCGTAATTGCACGCGAAACGGACTACCATTCGAGGCCTTCTTCGATGGTTAGCCTACGCTCCGCAAAATTCACTTCGTAAGTCTCTCCGACGATTTTCTGGGTCCTTAACGCCCTCGAAATCGCTCACTGTTCTTGGGTTATTTTTTTTGCTCTGCGAAATTTTGCTTGTTATTCATTGGATTATATCCTTAGTTTGTTGGTCTCGCTGTTGATTTTATATATCTCAATTTTGGATTTTTTGGATTCTTAGGGCTTCGGAAATGGTCATCGACGTTGAAACGGAGAAAGATGCCTCTGCTGATTCACCCACTTCTGTTCTCAACGAGGAGGTTTGTTTTGTGTTATACATTTCTCCTTTGGTATAATATTGTGTAAAAAGCTTAGAAAGAAAAAGTTTTCTGTAAATGGGTATATTACTTTCACTGCTACTTGATTTTGCTCTTTATCTGATACATATACATATTGCTCTCTTTCATGTTTGATTTTGTTCTCTCTTAAATCACGACTTCTGAACTTTAAATATTTGTGTATGCTTTGTTTTTTTCAGGTTCATCCATCTCAATGTAGCTACTTGGCACACGAACTCATTGTTTGGTATCAGGGACAAGAAGCTCCAATGCTGCTTCCTTTCTCATATGCTGTGGTCTCGGGTGCTATAGGATCATGTTCAGTTTTATTTGCCAAGTCACTGTGAGATGCTCTGTGACCTTAATTTATTTCTTTCATTGTCACATCGGCTTAATCTATTTTGTCACATAGCCTTTGGAGCAATATTCTCTGCTACAGACTCTGTTTGCACCTTGCAAGTAAGAATTTTCTTAACAGTGGGAAAATATTATTCTACTACGTTTGCTAATCAAGAATTAACAAACACTCTTTTGTTAAATCTAGATGCTTAATCAAGACGACACACCTCTCTTGTCCAGTCTGGTCTTTGGAGAAGGTGTAGTGAACGATGCAATGTCTGTTGTGCTCTTCAACGTAATACAGAGATTTGATCTCACAAACATCAATTCAACCATAGCTTTGGAGTTTGCTGGAAACTTATTTTATCTCTTCATCTTAATTAAGCACATCACTTGGTGTTGCAGTATGCTTCTTTCGCTCTTCTCCTCAAACTTCAGCACTAGAATTTGGAGTTAACCAGAATAGTTCTTACTCATTTTCTTTCTCTGGCTGGATTGCTCAGTGCTTTCATTATGAAGAATCTCTATATTGGAAGGTATATATTGCGTGTTTATGGCTCGTTATATACATGACTTTCTTTTTTGGTTAGTTCTTGATAGTTTATGCTTTGTTAGTTACGTTCTTTCTTTAATACTTTATTTTTTGGTTAAATCAGGCACTCTACTAATCGTGAAGTTGTAATATTTATGCTATAGTATGCATCTGCATAAATGTTCATGGTAACTCATCGGTTACATAAAGACAAAGTGCATTCCATTTGTATCTCCATATTTAAGCCTTGTCTTTACTAATTATATGATTTCATTGCAGGCCTGAATATATACTTTTGGTTATCATTCATCCCTGCCATTGTAAGTAAACAAAAGCAAGAATAAGTAAAAAGCTTGAAATTCATAAGACACTAACACTAAGAGATTGTGTTTGTATTTGTTTGTTGTTTAAGCTTGTCATCTTGGTTGGAACCAAACTAGAGCACGTTGTCTCGAAGCTTGCTCTCGAGGTTAAGGAGCGCAGACATGCACAACTAATGGGGTTCAAGTCAAACCACGTGACAGACTCTTCTGGTTTGGGAAACTATCTTTTTGAATGTATTTATATATCTTCTATTTGTAAGTGGTTTTTAACTCTCTGTTTGAGAGTTTAAAACTCTATCTTGTTTGAGTGTATGATATTAAACTAAGTTTAACATTAATTGTAATTGTGTATGTTTTGCAATTTAATTTTTAACATATTTTCACATAATTTGTTTTTGTTGCTAGATATAAAACCTTTCAATAATTTTGATCTAATAAAAGCTACTGTGAACATATATTTTTCTTTTTTTGTAACAAGTTTATGACAAGTAACCGTGTAGCTTGTTGTGAGTCTATTAGTCACCAAAATTTTGTAACTTTTTGTATATAGTTGCTACTAATGTTTTTGCCCCAAATTATAACAAATGGTGGTAGATAAATGTAACATTTTGTAGCAAATAGCTACATTTACATTAGTATCTAAATTGTAGCAAATTGTGACAATTTGCTATGAAAAAAAAAATTTGCTACGACCAAATAATTACTAAATTTTTTTATCACAATTCTGTAACAAACAAATTTTAGCTAGGAAAAATACCACATAACTACAATTATTTTCGTAACAATGCAGAACATTTTTACTAGTGTAGGTACAAAGCATTATAATGTCGAAGTGTCGATATAAACCATCCAATTAGAGGTGACATAATCTTATAGCGTGAAAAACGTATTATTGCGACTTTTGGCCCGGGCTATATCATCCGCTCGATAAAAGTCTAAAATTCTAGTCGTAAAACTTCATAACAAACTCTATTGCTTTTTTTCGATATATGGTCCCAGTTTTTGACAAACTGTCCAAACTAGTATAAAAGATTCAATATCTTTCTTTTGTTATGAACCTATATTTATTTGCACAACTTTAGTTATATCTATTCCATTAATTTCTAACTATCGTTTAATGTTAATTAACATCCCCCTCATGCATTTTTCTATTTCTTCGACCAAAAGTTTTAGGCTAAAATGGAGTATTAATTTTCTGTTGATCCGGATTGTACGTAAGTTGCTGAGTTTCGAATCACAATTTAACAAGACAAAAGCCAAGAGCATTTTTTTTTTTTTTGTTGGAATAAAACTGAACTGAAACAAAATATCAGATAACATAGATATTAGATCATATAGCCGTATAAGTCAATAATAATCGAAGCAAAAAAAAAATCGAAGCAAATTAAAAGCATTTCCACCATCAACAAAACCAAGCATCTCTCTCTAAACCTTTTTTTGTGTTCGGAATGATGAATCTCAGGCACAAACGCGCGAGTATCATCCCATGAGAATAATTAAAGAAATCTTCAAAAGCCATCTAAAAAGATAAAACCAAACTAGGACGGATGTTTTGCTCATTCTCGTTGCCTTAAACTTCGTTTCCCTAATCCTTGTTGAGGTAAGATTTGTTGCCCAAATTGTGGCTGCGGTAACATTTGTTGCCCATTTTGTAGTTGCGGTAACATTTGTTGCCCATATTGTAGTTGCGGTATGCTTTGTATGCTTTGTTGCGGTAATATTCCTCCATGCAATTGCCCCATATGGTTAACAATAAATCTGAAATAACTGTAAAAATAAATCTGCCAGACATTATATAAAACTTACCATATATTATCAAAATCCGTTATGTCTATATAAATAGATCTGTCGTGAAAAATAAATCTGCCACTAATTATAAATCTGTCGTAACTATTATTAAAAAAATCTGGCGTCCAAAAAAAGTCTGTCATAATAAATCTGTCATTTTAAAATAAATCTGTTGTGCAAAAACAAATCGGTCGTATACTAACAAATCTATCAAAACTAGTCGACAGACTTTTGAAAATATTTTGATTTTTATTTTTAAATGCTGGGAGAGTAAACTTGACTTTCTTTTTTTCTTAACAAAGCACAAAAGAGAATTTTAGGCAAAAAAAATAACTCATCTAACCCTTACATTTTATGAGTTAGTTTAGTAATTAACCTCTTAATTTGGATCGATCTAGTTTTTGCCATTTTTAATTTATTTTTATTCATATTAAAGTTAAGAAGCGAGACTTAGAGCTCCCAATAAACTTACTCTTAGAACCTCAATTTTTTTCTTTTTTTTTGTATAACATGTTCGTTTAACTTATTCTACCTAAAAATAAGTTACGACAGATTTTTGGCGCTCATGATGATCGTAAGGCAAAGCCAAGGCAAACTCTTCAAGAACAGGACAACCTGAGATGAGCTTCTCCATGAACAGAGGATCTTCATCATCGTACGAAACGTCTGCTAGATTCAAGATCTTGAGACAAGGCAGAGAAACACCAACAGCCGGATTCAAATCCGACAACCCTACGTTCGCTAGCTTCAATGACACCAACGTGTCGCTGTTGTAAATCTTGTCAGTCAAGTAATCTCGGCTAGAACGTTCCATAAGAGACTCAACTTCTAGATGTTGGACTCCGCGCTCAACCACTGTTTCGATCCAATTCACAAAATCCTCTCTGTAGTCACTGGTTTCGTCGTACTGTACCTTGAACTTTTGAACTCGTGAGCCGTTGTTGTGGTTGAAGTCCAGGTAAGTGTCGATGTAGCACTTAGCTCCCGGAGGGGATTCGCCATAGGAAGGGTAGTCATCGGGAAACAGTTCGAGCCTGGGACACTTAGCCAGAGTAATTCAAATCTCTTCGATAAAACGCTTGCTCTTACTGAATCGTTAGTCGCAAGGAACGAGAGGATATGCGTCAGCAAAGAATCTGGCAGGTTGCTGATTCTATCGCTACTCATGACGATAAAACGAAAAACCTAATTTTTCATTAAAAAACAATGACATCAAAAGTGTAGAATGAATCGAGCTAGGGTTAAAAGACGATTACATGAACGTAAAAATAAAGAACTCACCGTTGCTTTAACTTGTTTAATTTTCTGGCCGGAGATTTTTTTGTTTTGGTTTACGGTTACGGAGGAGCAAAATGATAACTGATGGTGAGCACTAATGGAATAGTGGGTAAATATATTTACTTCCAAAACGAATCTTTATCTCTAAAATTCCGGAAATCCTCAGTACACTCAATTTTGAAAATACCAAATTTTGAAATGTAGAAACCGTATCTTAATTTGATATTGTTACTTATTTTGGTTACGGGTTTTTAATTCAAAAATTAATAAATAAAAAATAGTCGGTTTCGAAAGTTTTGAATCCAAATCGTTGTGATTGAGGAGTGAATCAGCAGGACTCTGTTTTGACGTTAGCTTAAATTTTTTGAACAATAGCCCATGTATGTAGCTCTCTCTGCCTTTGGCTATTTCTACCATAAAGAACCATAAGGTTTATAGTTATTGTCATTGAAGAGTGAACCATTGTTATTTGGTTTGGTAGGATCATGTTTAAAGATACGTCTTTCGTTAATTATATTCCGCTAATGGTCACTTCACGACAGGACAATTTTGAAACATGAGCCAAACTTTCATTCTGAAATAGGAAATGATTTTTGTCAGTCTATATACCAAAAGGGTTAATATTAGAAACAAACTCCAAAAAGGCTGCACTTGCAAGCAAATTCAGAAAACGCAATATGCTTACACATTCGAGATACATTTGTAGTCTTTTTAACTTATACCTGTGAAGGAGACTAAATCAATGCAACGGCTTTGTCGGGTTTCCTGAACTGACCTCTACTGATCCAAAAAAATTGTCCAGGAAATCAAACCGACTTTGTGGAGAACTGTGTTTTGCCTACGTGGAAAATATTATAAAAACTGGCAACTTCCTAAAAGAGTCATTGTTCAGTCTTGATGAAGTGGTTGGTCAGACAGATGTTTTGAGACCGATGGATGTGTCTTCCAGTGAATCAACTTCAAAAAGTTCTTTCAGCTTCTCATCGCATATGACTCTCCTCTTGCCAGAAGGATCCTAAGTTATGAAAATGGTGTAAAGAAGCAAACAAGTAAGAGGAAAA